>NC_087173.1:6682985-6687985 GCF_035594125.1 Scylla paramamosain
AATGGGGGAGAAATAATTTTGGTTCCTCATAAAATCAAGAGAAAAATAACAGCCATCACATCACTGTACATTGGTGGTGGTGGTGGCGGTGGTGGTGGTGGTGGTGGTGGTGGTGGTTGCTAGGTAATGCAGGTGCTAGGCAATACGTGGAGAGAGAGAGAGAGAGAGAGAGAGAGAGAGAGAGAGAGAGAGAGAGAGAGAGAGAGAGAGAGAGAGAGAGAGAGAGAGAGAGAGAGAGAGAGAGATGGCTGCTAGGATACGCAATGCAAGAGGAAGAGGAGGAGGAGGAGAAGGAGATAGAGTAAGAAAAGGACGAAGGAAGAGGGGAGGGATAGGGAGGAAGATGAAGGAGGGAGATAACAGGAAAGTTAAGGCAACTAGTCTGATTTTTAGGTGAAGGAAGGAAGGAGGGGAGAAGGAAGACAGTAGTGGTGGTGGTGGTGGTGGTGGTGGCGGTGGCGAATTGAGAAGTTATTGAATGAGACAAGACGGTGGGAGAGGGAGGGAATGGAGGGAGAGAGAGAGAGGAGAGAGGAGGATGTATTGAATGGCGTGAAAGGAAGAAAGAGCGAGAGAAAAAAGAACCAAGAAGGAAGGTAGAGAAGGAAGAGAGTGAAGCTATTCGAGGAAGGAAGAGGAGGAGGAGGAGGAGGAGGAGGAGGAGGAGGAGGAGGAGGAGGAGGAGGAGGAGGAGGAGGAGGAGGAGGAGGAGGAGGAGGAGGAATTGTATTATGAAAAGTAATTTGTCACAGGAAGGTTTGCGTTCAATATTTCCTTCCTCCCTTCCTCCTTCCCTCTCAGCCTCCCTCCCTCCCTCCCTCCCGTCTCCTGCAGGCCACACCAGGCAGGGCAGGTCAGTGCAGGGCTCCCTCGATGGTGGCCGTAACGTGCAGGTCGGCCTTAATTTGTGGTGACCTTCTTCATTAATTACAGGTTGACCTTCTCTCCTCGCCTAGCATCGCCTCTCCGTTTTCTTTTCACCTCCTTTATTCCTCCATTCTCCACTGGACGACGATGGTAGGGATTTCTCTCTCTCTCTCTCTCTCTCTCTCTCTCTCTCTCTCTCTCTCTCTCTCTCTCTCTCTCTCTCTCTCTCTCTCTCTCCGGTGCATAGGTTTGAGGAATACTTGTTGATTTTGTCTTGTTTATCTCCTCCTCCTCCTCCTCCTCCTCCTCCTCCTCCTCCTCCTCCTCCTCCTCCTCCTCCCAGTTAAACCAGTGCAAATAACCGATCACCACCACCACCACCACCACCACCACCACCACCACCACCACCACCACCACTACCACCACCACCACCATCGCCAGAAACCCTCTCCTCTCTACCAGTTTAACTACTACTGGGATAGAGAGAGAGAAGAAAAATAGATAAAGTAAACTGTGACCGACTGTTACAGAGCTAAGAAGAGAGAAAAGGAAAAGTGGTGGTGGTAATGGTGGTGGTGATGGTGGTGGTGAATGGTGATGGTGAATGGTGATGGTGAATGGTGGTGACTGGGGCTGTAAATCACCGTGAATACTTTATTTTTAACGACCTGTGTAGGTGGTAGGACGTGACTGTGTGTGTGTGTGTGTGTGTGTGTGTGTGTGTGTGTGTGTGTGTGTGTGTGTGTGTGTGTGTGTGTGTGTGTGTGTGTGTGTGTGGCGGGGGAGAGGGGTGTAATTTGAGTCACTGTTTTGCATTGTATACGTACATACATACATACATACATACATCCATGCATACATACCTGAATACATCTGCTCATCCGTACAGACAGACACACCTTTAAATTGCACCTAAACACCAATTCATCGCTAAAAACAACACAAACAAACAAACAAACAAACAAACAAACATTATAAGTACCACACCCACACAACATCCCTCTCATAAAAAAAAAAAAAAGAGAGAGAGAGAAAAAAAAAGAATGTACATGGCAATAAACTGCTCCTTCAAGAAATACGAGGCAGCGTGATGGTCCTTTCCAAATGATAACCTATTGATGACAGGAGAGTCTCACCGTGCCACACCCTAACCTGCTTCGCGTAGCTCCCGTGTATCAAGTAAGGCATTGTGTCTGCGTAAGAAGTGTCCATGTAACCTACTTAATGGAGTCACTATCACCACCCACACTAGATAACGAGGGAGAGAGAGAGAGAGAGAGAGAGAGAGAGAGTAATAAACAGACTCACAGACAGATAGAAAGGCAGACAGACAGTTTGATTAGCAGAGTGACGAATGACGGACAAGTGAATGGACAGATTTAGACAGAAAGGTAGATAGACAGACAGACAGACAAGTAGGCAGGTAAAAGAAAAACAGACAAATAAATGGACAGATATTCGCAGACAGATAGACTTTCAAATATAGACAAATACACAGACATTCAGATAGACAGACAGAAAGACGGATAAAATAGACAAAGGAGGAAAAAATACTCATAGAAAAATACTAAGAGAAAGAAAGACACACAGATATACAGATATACAGACGGGCGGAAATAAGGAAACGAAAGCCTTGACAGTAAAAGAGAAACAATAATCGTAAATATATTAACAAATTCACACCAGTATCAGTAAATCGTGCCATCATTCATTACACATTCATAGAAATATCGATTGGAGAGTCATACACGTCATGATTATATTAGTGGGCGCCGCCATTACTCTCATCAATCTTTTATTGCCCCCTCTATTATACGATTCTATTTATAGTGACGTGTTTGTTCCTTTTCTGCTTCGTTCCTTCAGCAGAGAGAGGTTGGCAACAGTTTCTTTTGTCTAAGTTAGAATTTTTCATTTATCTCGTTTTCTACTTTTCTTCCCATTTTTTTTTTTTTTATGATACCCAGCTTTTTCATGATTTTTTTTTTTAATTTTATCTCTAGGGAAAGACATGAGAATACGATAATCTATTTACCGTTATTACTTTTTTGTATTTTTGATGTCTATTAATATGATAACGTGTGGGAACAGGTGGAGAGAATGATATGTACTCTCTCTCTCTCTCTCTCTCTCTCTCTCTCTCTCTCTCTCTCTCTCTCTCTCTCTCTCTCTCTCTCTCTCTCTCTCTCTCTCTCTCTCTCTCTCTCTCTCTCTCTCTCTCTCTCTCTCTCTCTCTCTCTCTCTCTCTCTCTCTCTCTCTCTCTCTCTCTGGCATGAAGAAAAGGGAGGTACGTACTGTTGCCTCCAAAGGTCGAAGGAAACAACTTTTACCTCCTGAGAGAGAAGTAGCGAAGGTCTTGATAGCGAAGTTTTAGGGGCGACATTCTCTCTCTCTCTCTCTCTCTCTCTCTCTCTCTCTCTCTCTCTCTCTCTCTCTCTCTCTCTCTCTCTCTCTCTCTCTCTCTCTCTCTCTCTCTCTCTCTCTCTCTCTCTCCCTCCCTCCCTCCCCCCCTTATACCTACTGTCTTTACTTATCTTGACATCATTACTCACTCACACCCACATGCACAAACCCCACCCACTCTCTCTCTCTCTCTCTCTCTCTCTCTCTCTCTCTCTCTCTCTCTCTCTCTCTCTCTCTCTCTCTCTCTCTCTCTCTCTCTCTCTCTCTCTCTCACTCGCTCACTCCGCATCGCCATTATTCACTCTGTTTCTCCGGGACGACCAAACGCGTTCCTCTTTGATTGATTTGGTTTGAAAACTTCATAATTTATGGCTTCGAGTTCAGCTTAGTATCCCGGATGATGGCAGGGGAGAGAGAGAGAGAGAGAGAGAGAGAGAGAGAGAGAGAGAGAGAGAGAGAGAGAGAGAGAGAGAGAGAGAGAGAGAGAGAACAGGTCAAAGGGAAGAGGAGAGATGGAGAGAGTACTGTACATCCTCCTCCTCCTCCTCCTCCTCCTCCTCCTCCTCCTCCTCCTCCTCCTCCTCCTCCTCCTCCTCCTCCTCTTAGGCGTATAGAGTTTAGGCGTATAGAGTTCACCGTAGGGTGAATAGTAGAACTTCCTTTCATCCTTTCCTATGAAAATTTCCATGTCAGTTTTTCCATACTGCATGGTACTTTTCCCAACTATTTCCATGCCAGCGCAAGCTGGAGGGAGTGGTGGGTGGGGAGGAGCCTTCTGCTATGCTGTCCTGTCTCTCTTCACTGTAGCTAGTTAGAAGTAGTTACCAAACAGCCTTGCAAGGACCAAAAGGTTTGTTGCTGTTTGGCTTTCCTTTGTATTCCTTTGTATTCCTCCTCCTCCTCCTCCTCCTCCTCCTCCTAAGCTATCCATTCATTGGAAGTGATTGGTAGTGTGAGATTATGGGACTTAGAGAGAGAGAGAGAGAGAGAGAGAGAGAGAGAGAGAGAGAGAGAGAGAGAGAGAGAGAGAGAGAGAGAGAGAGAGAGAGAGAGAGAGAGAGAGAGAGAGAGAGAGAAAGGTATGTAAGTCTTTGATATAGGTGTGGGTGGCTGTGTGTGTGTGTGTCTGTGTGTGTGTGTGTGGGTGTGGGTGGCTGTGTGTGTGTGGGTGTGGGTGGCTGTGTGTGTGTGTGTGTGTGTGTGTGTGTGTGTGTGTGTGTGTGTGTGTGTGTGTGTGTGTGTGTGTGTGTGTGTGTGTGTGTGTGTGTGCGTCTTACAGGTGAGAAGGTTGGGCCAGGTTCCTTTTCCCGTTAACCAATTAACCTTGCACGGACAGGTAAGATCAATACTGCCTCTACTATTATTACTACTGTCTAAACGTAACCACCATCTACTACCTACTACTACTACTACTACTACTACTACTACTACTACTACTACTACTACTACTACTACTACTACTACTACTACTACTACTACTACTACTACTACTAATAATAATAATAATAATAATAATAATAATAATAATAATAATACAAACGTAATCTCTCTCTCTCTCTCTCTCTCTCTCTCTCTCTCTCTCTCTCTCTCTCTCTCTCTCTCTCTCTCTCTCTCTCTCTCTCTCTCTCTCTCTCTCTCTCTCTCTCTCTCTCTCTCTCTCTCTCTCTCTCTCTCTCTCTCTCTCATCCACTGCCACTAAAAAAATATCTATTCCCATTTAATTAAAGTA
>NC_087173.1:6692985-6705485 GCF_035594125.1 Scylla paramamosain
GGAAGGTCCATTTATGTTATTGTTGTTGTTGTTGTTATTATTATTATTATTATTATTATTATTATTATTAGTAGTAGTAGTAGTAGTAGTAGTAGTAGTAGTAGTAGTGAGATATATTCTACAGTAATAGTGTTAGTAGAATACTTAGTGGCAACAGTAATAATAACTTTGTTTTTAAAATTTATTAGGAATTTGTCTAACGTTTTTGGCGGCAACAGTTGCAACAGCAGTATTATTATTATTATTATTATTAGAAGTAGTAATAGTAATAGTAGTAATAGTAGTAGTAGCAGTAGTAGTAGTAGTAGTAGTAGTAGTAGGAGGAGGAGGAGGAGGAGGAGGAGGAGGAGGAGGAGGAGGAGGAGGAGGAGGAGGAGGAGGAGGAGGAGAATTAGTAGCAGCAGCAGCAGCAGTAATAGCGGCGGTGATGGAGGTGGCAGCGGTAGCGGTCGTCTGCACTTGACCGCTTTCCCTCTCGTTCCTCCTGCTCGCCGTCCACCAGTTCACGAGTCGTCCTCCTCGTGGCCAGTCGTTGCTATTGTTTTCTCGACCTTCTGAATGTCTCGAAGCTCTCCAGCCCAGGGAGTTGAACCAGTGGCCTCCCTTATTACCTCACCACATGTGCCCTGCCCCCTGAATGAGGTCACTGTATCTTGGTCACTCAGGCACCAGTGTGTGTGGCCTTGATGGCACGTGTTGACATGGTGCCTGGTATCGCGGTGAATTTGGTGCATGGAACAAGTGGGACAGCAGCCTACTGATAAGGAAGCTACCAGGAGAGAGAAAAATCTGATATTCCTAGTGTGAGATTTTTGTTTCGTGTAATCAAATTATGTTGAAAAGAATGAGATAAGGCGTTTGTTTATAAGCGTGTGCTTGTGGTATGGATGTCGGCAGTTTTGCAGGGACGTGGCTGAGGTGCAGGACTACCTGTGTGCAGTGACAGACTCAGGACACACTCACCACCAACACAATACCAACAGACTCAACACACCGCCAACACTCAATCCACGCTCACGCACACCGCACTTCACAACTTTGCCCTTTTGTTTTATTTCTTCAACCCTCCGAGGACTAAAGAACAACTATTGAAGGTATGTATGGTGTGTGTGTGTGTGTGTGTGTGAGGGGGGGATACGGAGTGGCGTTATTTATGTGTTAGTTCTTTCACACATTCATTCACTTGCTCTCCGCCTCATCTTATTCCCTTTATCATTCATTCACTCTTTCATCTCAGTGCCGGAGAGAGAGGCTTAATGATGAATCACACGTCACCTTTATAGCCTTGTGGTGATTAGTGGTAATGTGTGGTGATGGTGGTGGTGATGATAGTGTAGTAGTTAGTAGTGTGAGTAATAGTATTAGAAGTAGTGGTTGTATCAGTGTAAGTAGTTGTAGTTGTAGTGATGGTACAGTAGTAGTAGTAGTAGTAGTAATAGTAGTAGTAGTTCTGTAGTGTTATATGATGTAAGAAGTGGTGCTGTAGTGAGAGAGAGAGAGAGAGAGAGAGAGAGAGAGAGAGAGAGAGAGAGAGAGAGAGAGAGAGAGAGAGAGAGAGAGAGAGAGAGAGAGAGAGAGAGAGACCATGCTTGCTTCTCATTTTTCTCACCTTCATTACACCTGGGCCGCAATCACGCTAGCCGGGCCTTGCTACTTTTTGGGAGGACGAGGAGGGGGAGGAGAGGGAGAGGGAGGGGAAGGGAAAGGGAAGAGGAAGGGGAAGGTTAGGGAATGAAGAGGAAGAGGAGGAGGAGGAGGAGGAGGATGGTGGGAGATGAAAAAGTGGAGGATGTTGGTGTATACTCCATGTCATTAGGAACTCTCTCTCTCTCTCTCTCTCTCTCTCTCTCTCTCTCTCTCTCTCTCTCTCTCTCTCTCTCTCTCTCTCTCTCTCTCTCTCTCTCTCTCTCTCGTACCCTAAAAACAATAAGTACCTCAATGACCTTTTCATCTTTCCTCCAGACTCTCTCTCTCTCTCTCTCTCTCTCTCTCTCTCTCTCTCTCTCTCTCTCTCTCTCTCTCTCTCTCTCTCTCTCTCTCTCTCTCTCTCTCTCTCTCTCTCTCTCTCTCTCTCTCTCTCTCTCTCTTTATTAAATCATCACTTATTGAACCGAGTATGTATTTTTAGCGCCGCGTCTCACCACACAACGATTCAGTTAGTGGTGAAGGACGGCTGGAACCTCTCTTTCTTGTCACCCTTAGTACATCGAACTTGTACCCTTCAGACGACCTTTTTCTCCTAAACAACCTGGACTTACATAACAGCGTGGCCTTATTTACCCTTTATTTACCTGTGGAATTAATAGACAGGTGTTGATGCGTGCCTGAGATACTGACGGGGCTCTGCTGACGAAGGGAGGGAGCGTAAAAGGTTACTAGAATCTCCGTGGGTTTGGTAGTGAAGGAGGTGGTGGTGAAGGTGATGAAGGTGGAAGGTTATGAACAAGAGGAGGTGAAGAGGAGTGAGACAGTAAATGTACTCTCTCTCTCTCTCTCTCTCTCTCTCTCTCTCTCTCTCTCTCTCTCTCTCTCTCTCTCTCTCTCTCTCTCTCTCTCTCTCTCTCTCTCTCTCTCTCTCTCTCTCTCAGAACAGAAGAAAAAAGTTGAAGTCAGTCTGTAATCTCTACTGGCTCTCTTTCTCTACTCCCTACTCTCTATTCCCTCTCCCCTCTTTACTCTCCCTCTCTCTCCCTTCTGCCACCCACGCGCAGTAAGGAAGGGGCGAGGAGCAAGGGTTAGTAGTAATGAGAGAGCGGGACAGACGCCACCCACTCGCCTTGTTGACATATTATTAAGATGGGACGTGGTGGTGTCGCGTTGTTGACAGCCTGTTGTTCGACATGCCTGCCTCCCCAGCTCTTGTCTGTGGAAGGCTGAGGCGCGGGGGAGATGAAAGATGCCGTGTTTGTCTATCCGGTTGTGTGTGTGTGTGTGTGTGTGTGTGTGTGTGTGTGTGTGTGTGTGTGTGTGTGTTTCGTTTTCTTTGTTTATTCGCTTCTTCTTTGTCGATTTTCTCTCTCTCTCTCTCTCTCTCTCTCTCTCTCTCTCTCTCTCTCTCTCTCTCTCTCTCTCTCTCTCTCTCTCTCTCTCTCTCTCTCTCTCTCTCTCTCTCTCTCTCTCTCTCTCTCTTTCCTTGATGGTATTTGTTGAAGCTGTGTGTGTGTGTGTGTGTGTGTGTGTGTGTGTGTGTGTGTGTGTGTGTGTGTGTGTGTGTGTGTGTAAGAGAATCACTATTTAATTAATTTTTGATAGGTTTATTTTGAACATGCATCTTGAATGTGTGTATATATATATATATATATATATATATATATATATATATATATATATATATATATATATATATATATATATATATATATATATATACGAGTATATATATATTTTTTTTTTTATGTAACACTGATTTAATTTTGCTTGGTAAGGTAAATCAAGGTGTGGAAAACAAAATAAGAATAATGAAAAGGTCACTTGAAATCAGTCAAGTGATCATTAACTTACACAGGTGGACCTTGCACCTGTAGAAGGCGAAGGAGGAGGAGGAGGTAGAGAAGGAGGTGGTAAGACTGGTGGTTGTGGAAGAACAGGGGAGCAGTGATTTAATGTAGTTATGTGGAGAGAGAGAGAGAGAGAGAGAGAGAGAGAGAGAGAGAGAGAGAGAGAGAGAGAGAGAGAGAGAGAGAGAGAGAGAGAGAGAGAGAGAGAAGGGAGGAGGACGTGGTGATGGTGGCGGAGGTGGCGGTGATAGTGACGGGAGACGAGGTCGACGAAAATAGCAAGTAGCAGGAAGGTTTGAAGGAGGGAAGGCAGAGATAAGTGTTAAGGAGGAGGTGGAGGTGGAGGTGGAGGGTGACACGGTAAAGAGGCTTGGCCGGTGGAGAATACGAGTAGCAGGAGAGAGAGAGAGGCTGGGGCGAGGCAGTGTATTGATTTACTACTGCGCCCCTTCCTCGCTGCCTCGACCCCCTCCACCCGTGCTCCACCGCCCTCCACTCTCCTCCACTCTCCTCCACCGCCTCACAGTGCCCTCCGCCACCTCACAACCCTCACCTTACCTTCCCTATTTTTCCTTGCTTTTCACAATCTTGCCTCACTCTTCACAATTGCGCCCTTTATAATCCTGTATTTCTTTACAGTTCCTGGCTTACCTCTTGTTATCCACTCTTGCCCTTTACAACGTTCCTTTATCCTTCACAGCTCTCCTCTACCCTTTATAATCTTGCATCCCTTCTCAATTCATGCCTTTCCCTCTTCTTAGTCACACTTACCCTTTATAATCTGCCTTTTTTCTTCTCAACACTCAGTCTTTCTAGTTTAAGTCACTTGTACCCTTTTTAATTTCAGTCTATCCTCACACAACCCTCCCTTTATTTTTCACAGCCTTTTCTTTTTTTTTTTTTTTATATATATCGGTGCCTCACTACTCGCTATCCATGTGTCCCTTTGTAGATAAGGCAAGAGCTTTCCTTTATCACTTTATTCTGCTTCCTTGTATTTCTCGTCTCTACATTCCTGTCATCTTGTATCCATTCCCTGTCCTTACCCCTTTGTCTCTACTATTTATACCCTTTTTGTATGTTCTTCCCCCTTTACCTATTTTCTTCAGTATAAAGGCGTGTGATAAGTATGTAACATCTAGTATTTTCTTCAGTGTAGTATTGTGTTCAGAACCATCACCTCAACTTACTTCTACCGCCACTACTGCCACTACTACTACTATTACCACTGTTATTACTATAGCTGTAACCACCACCATTGTTACTACCACAAAGATACACAACTAGTATTATCATCATCATAACCACCATTACTACAATTACTACCATTACCTCTACCACTTCTTTTACTACCATCTTACCACCACCACCACCACCACCACTATACTGTAATCTTTATCATCACAAAATACTAAATGACTCTTTCTATTCCAGACTGGCGGAGATTTGGATGTGCGGAAGCTGAAGGTAAGTTACTATCTACTACTACTATTCATTAACCATCACTACTATTTTTTTTTTTACTATTTTGACTATTCTATTACATTTCGTCCGTTCATACTTGAGGTGAAAGGTAGAAGGGAGAGAGTAGATCAAGAGGGGGAGAGTGAGAGGAGGAGGGAGAGTAGCTAAGAGTAAGGGAGAGGAAATTAAAGGGATATTAGTCTAAGGGGAGGTCTAGTGGTCAGTGGTGATGGGGAGGGAAGAGGGAGAGGGAGGAAATTTGTTGAAAGGAGGAGAGACGAGAGAGGAAGGGAGAAATATAGTTGGGGAATCAGAAGGAAGGGAGAGGGAAGGGAGAGAAAATAGGCAAGAGGGCACAATAAGGGAATATGGAAGGGAGGGAGAGGAAATGGGAAGAAATACTGAAAAGAGGAAAGGAAAGGAGTAATAGGCACAGATGAAAGGGGAAGGAAAAGGGAAGAGGAAAGAAGAAATAGGGCCAGAGGAGAGAGAAAGGGAGAGGCAGGGAGGGGAAATAGGCACGAGGGAGAAGGGAGAGGAAATGTGCCTCAGGGAACGTGATTTTTTTAGACCTAGAGACACGTAGAGGTTCCGAGCCCTAATTTTCCTCCACTCCTTCCTCCTCCTCTCCGTTACTCTTATCTTCTTACTTTCTTCCTTTCGTCCTGTTCCTCTTTCTGTTCTCTCTCTCTCTCTCTCTCTCTCTCTCTCTCTCTCTCTCTCTCTCTCTCTCTCTCTCTCTCTCTCTCTCTCTCTCTCTCTCTCTCTCTCTCTCTCTCTCTCTCTCTCTCTCGCTTGTTTGCATTGCGTTTGTATTTGCGTATTTTTTTCCCCTTCGCACATTGTTTGGCCTTGGCCTTGCTTTTGTGGAGGGTGACCTTGGCAGTGGTGCTGTACTGCTCACACACACACACACACACACACACACACACACACACACACACACACACACACACACACACACACACACACACACACACACACACACACACACACACACACACACACACACACACACACACACACACACACACACTAGAACGTCGAAAAATCTCGGAGTCAATTATTTTTATTTCTTTTGGTTCTTTCATTCACTAAAATTTGAATTCTTTTTATATTTAACTTCATGAAAAGTTTAATTTACTAAAAAAATGTCCCTTAGAATTCATGAGAAACCCTTTAGATTTGATTAAAGAAAAAATACATGAAGAAACGCATCCATTTAGGACTTGTGAGAAAAGAGCCTTTGTAATTTAAGAAAAAAACACACCTTGGCATTAATGAAAACACCTGTGGAATTTTTAAAAAGATCCTTTGGAATTAATGAAAGAAGACTTTAGAATTCATGGCAAAAAAACTAGACCTTATTTGGAATTAATGTATTAGACGTCTTTAGAATTCACGACAAAGACTTAAGAATTCATAAATAAAATTAGACTCTTAAAAAAAAGTAAAAGAAAAACAATTGATCCGTATTGACATTCTCTAGAGACTGCACGAAATCCATGGAAAATTGAACCTCCCTTTGGAAATCATGAAAGAGATAGATCGCGGTATTTGGAAATCATAGGAAATAGATTCCCTCTGTGGAAATCATGGAAACAGATCATCTTTCGGAAACATTGAATTATAAACCTCCTTTTCAAAATCATGAAATATTAACTTCTTTGGAAATACTGAAAAATAAAAAAAAACTGACACCTTTTTTTGGAAATCATGAAAATACATAATCTTTGGAAAACATTAAAAATAAACCACCCTTTGAGAACCACGAAATATATACCCCGGTCTTTGAAAACTATGAGAAATTCACCCCTTTTGCAAAATCTTGAAGAATCCGAACCTGAAAACTCAAAAGAAAACGAAATCTCCCTAAAGAGTCATGAGGCATTCACATTCACCTCGACATTCCGTTTTCTTTATTCCCGCTGACAAGTTCTCCGGTGTAGTTTGTCACATGGTTCCCTCCTTCCCTTCTTTCCCTCTCCTCTCCCGTCCGTTCTTTCCGTGGCTCCAAAGGGTGGTGCCAGGGATACACTGCTGAGTCATCTCCTCCTCCCGGCCAGACAGACAGGCGGACAAACAGAGAGACAGATAGACTGACGGGAGATAGACGTACAAACGCTGCCTCCTCCTCTTCTTCTTCCTACTCCTCTTCCTCCTCCTTCTCGTCGTCGTCTTTCTGCTTTTTCCTCCTCCTCCTCCTCCTCCTCCTCCTCCTCCTCCTCCTCCTCCTCCTCCTCCTCCTCCTCCTCCTCCTCCTCCTCCTCCTCCTCCTCGACGTACACACGCTTCTTCTTCCCCTTCTTGTTATTGTTATTCTTGTTTTGATTTTTGTTCTTTTCTGTTCTTGTTCTTGTTCTCGTTCTTGTTATTATGCTTCTATTTCTGCTTCTACCTCCTCCTCCTCCTCCTCCTCCTCCTCCTCCTCCTCCTCCTCCTCCTCCTCCTCCTCCTCATCATCATCATCATCATCATCATCATCATCATCATCATCATCATCTCTGTTCCCTCCTTAAACTCTTCAAGAAATTCAACGTTTTCTCAACATTGAAATCTTATCGTTTCTCTCTTTTTTTTTTTATCATCACTATTTTCAACGGCTTGTGAACTCGCACATATTATGAAAAGTCAGATTTACGTATGTGTGTGCTTAGTGTATCATTATAATATTTTAGTGTATTTTGTGTTTAATTCTTTGAGGTGAAATATTTTTTTTAACTTTTATTTATTTACTTTTTTATTGAATTCACTTTTTTATCTTTTTATTTCTAATCGGAAGGTAATCTGATTAATGAATGTTAATGGAGGAACTTGGTTAGTGAGAAGAGGGAAAGGAAAGAGGAAGCAAGGAGAGAGAGAGAGTGAAAGCAAAAAGAAAAACTGATAAAAGAATAGTCAGAGAGAGAGAGAGAGAGAGAGAGAGAGAGAGAGAGAGAGAGATTAATGTAAAAAAAGAAAAAGGACGAGTGAAAAAAATGGAAATATTAAATAGATGGAAGAGAATAAAAACTAGAATACAAAAAAAAAAATAATGAATGAAATAGAAAGAGAGAGAGAAAAGAAAAAAAAAATGATTAAATGCAAGATTTCGACGAAGAAAAGGAGGAAGCAGAACACCCAAGAAGGAACGAGACAGAGAGAGAGAGAGAGAGAGAGAGAGAGAGAGAGAGAGAGAGAGAGAGAGAGAGAGAGAGAGAGAGAGAGAGAGAGAGAGAGAGAGAGAGAGAGGTTGCCATTGTCACAGTGCTCCCCCTCTCGGCAAGGAGTTCTGGCGATATGAATGCAATATTATGTGTGTTTAGGAGTGGCCTGAGTGTTTATTATGACTGCAGATTAGGGGAATAAAGTGCTGCCGGGCGTCATGGAGGAGGAGGAGTAGGAAGAGCAAGAGGAGGAGGAGGGAGAGGAGGAGGAGGAGTTCTGCTCATCTCCTTCTCTCTCCTTGACCTCTCTGTCTCTCTCTCTCTCCCCCTCTGTAATCCCCCATTTGGCCATTTTTCCTCCTCCTCCTCCTCCTCCTCCTCCTCCTCCTCCTCCTCCTCCTCCTCCTCCTCCTCCTCCTCCTCCTCCTCCTCCTCCTCCTCCTCCTCCTCCTCCTCCTCTTCCTCCTCTTCCTGTACTATTTTGGACCTCGAATTCCTCTCAACAAGATTCAACCGATTATTTTCTCTCTCTCTCTCTCTCTCTCTCTCTCTCTCTCTCTCTCTCTCTCTCTCTCTCTCTCTCTCTCTCTCTCTCTCTCTCTCTCTCTCTCTCTCTCTCTCTCTCTCTCTCTCTCTCTCTCTCTCTCTCTCTCTCTCTCTCTCTCTCTCTCTCTCTCTCTCTCTCTCGCCGGCGTGCGTAAGCTTGCAGCACTTATGTAGTTTCTTACCTGTCTCGGAAATGTGTCTGTCTGTCTGTCTGGCACTCTAAATACACCACATCTGCTCCTCCTCCTCCTCCTCCTCCTCCTCCTCCTCCTCCTCCTCCTCCTCCTCCTCCTCCTCCTCCTCCTCCTCCTCCTCCTCCTCCTCCTCCTCCTCCTCCTCCTCCTCCTCCTCCTCTTCCTCCTCCTCCTCCTCCATAGTTTCATCTTCCTCTTCTCCCACTCAATCCTCCTCTTCCTCTTTCATCTTTCTTCTCTTCCAGAAACTCTCCTTATTACTGTGGTGGTGGTGGTGGTGGTGGTGGTGATGGTGGTGATGGTGATGATGGTGGTGTGCATAATTCATTACCACCTTTATGTGTAATGAAATAGAGGCGAGGTTGCTTTGTCTTCTTTCTACCACACGGGATCTGTCTCTTTTTCTCTTTTTCTCTTTTTCTCTCTCCTTTTCTGTGCTATCTTTAATTTATTTTTCACCTTTCGTGCCAGTCACTTGTTTTTTTTCTCTCTCTCTCTTTCTCTTTTTTTGATCTTTTCTTTTTACTTTTCTTAATGTCTCAGTAGTGTATGCTCTCTCTCTCTCTCTCTCTCTCTCTCTCTCTCTCTCTCTCTCTCTCTCTCTCTCTCTCTCTCTCTCTCTCTCTCTCTCTCTCTCTCTCTCTCTCTCTCTCTCTCTCTCTCTCTCTCTCTCTCTCTGGCAGTGAAGTAAGGTATGAGAGAGCAAGGTTATGGTGAAGGGGAAGAGAGAGAGAGAGAGAGAGAGAGAGAGAGAGAGAGAGAGAGAGAGAGAGAGAGAGAGAGAGAGAGAGAGAGAGAGAGAGAGAGATAAATGCTTACTTCTTCCTTTCCTTCATCTCTTCCTTCACTCTCCTACCATTTATTACTCTCTCCTCTTCTCCCCTTCCTTCACATCTCCATCTACGGTAGCTCTCTCTTTTCCCTTTCTCTCCCTCTTCCCTTTCTCTCCCTCTTTCCTTTCTCTCCCTCTTTCTAATATCCATCATACATTTCTCTTCTGTCTTCTCGTAACCTACCTCTCTTTGCCGGCTCTCCTCTCTCATCCCCTTACTCTCCCCCGCTCTCCCCCACGCTCCTTCTGCCTCTCTCCCTCCACACTGGCAGGCATCCTTGAAGGGCTTCCCAAAACCCTACAAACGGTCGGTAAAAAGAAAATACAATATGTGGGAGACGCAATCTTGTAGGGCATGGCGAGCCGGAGTGAGGTAACGGTGTGTGTGTGTGTGTGTGTGTGTGTGTGTGTGTGTGTGTGTGTGTGTGTGTGTGTGTGTGTGTGTGTGTGTTCGGTAACTCGGTAACACACACACACACACACACACAGAAACATGTACACATACACACGCATAAACAAAAAGGACATTACAGGCTTGTCTCAGTTCTATAAAGTACAAATAAGTAAATATACTAAGGGAAACACAAATACAAGCATCTGACTTTTAATTAAATTGTGTGTGTGTGTGTGTGTGTGTGTGTGTGTGTGTGTGTGTGTGTGTGTGTGTGTGTGTGTGTGTGTGTGTGTGTGTGTGTGTGTGTGTGTGTGTGTGTGTGTGTGTGTGTACCTGTCTCTTCTAGTACACTTAAACACACACACACACACACACACACACACACACACACACACACACACACACACACACACACACACACACACACACACACACACACACACACACACACACACACACACACACCATACTCCATGAACTTCATATGAACGACACTGAAGAAAAAAGAAAAAAAAGAAAAAAAGAAAAGAAAAAAAAATCCACCCTCGTTTCGTTTTCTAAATCTTTGTATCTCTTAGGTTACGTTTTCTGAGTCTTGTTATCTCTCATTTCTCCTGGCCTTAGATTACCAGCCCCGTGTTCTCTTCCACTACTAACTTGCACACTGAAAGCTTTGGAAAGAGGCAAGTTTCAGGTCAGTGTCACTTTTAGGTCACAGGACTCAGAGTTGAATTGTGGCTTGATGTTCTGATTCGTTTTGTGTTTTCTTTCTCTCCCCCTCTCTCTCTTTTTTTTTTTTTTTTTTTTAGTAGTAGTATTTTTATTCGTTTTTGTGTTACGATTGGATTATACAAGTTAAATTTGCTTTTTTTATACTTTTTTTCTTTCCTTTTTTTTTTTATCTCCGTTTGGTTTAAATGTGTATGGTTATATTAGTAGTAGTTTTAATGGTGGTGATGGTGGTAGCTGTTATAGTGATAGTAATAGTAGTCATAGTAGCTGTAGTAGTAAGAGCAGGCAATATTAGAATTACCAACAGTAGTAGTATAAGCTGAACAATAGCAGCAGCAGTAGCAATAGGAGTAGTAATGAAAGTAGTAACCGCAGTAGTAGCAGTAATAGTGGTAGTTGAGGTAGTAAAAGCGGCGGCGGTGGTGGTGGTGGTGGTGGTGGTGGTGGTGGTGGTGCAACGCTCAGCTCCACTTCCTCCTAAATCTCGTTAATGGAAGTCTTTAATTAGTGGAATGGATAACGTTTTAAAGCATCACTCTTGTTTCCTTTGTTTACTTTATTCCAAAAGCATTTAAAACTCTCTCTCTCTCTCTCTCTCTCTCTCTCTCTCTCTCTCTCTCTCTCTCTCTCTCTCTCTCTCTCTCTCTCTCTCTCTCTCTCTCTCTCTCTCTCTCTCTCTCTCTCTCTCTCTCTCTCTCTTCTTTCGTGTAGTTCCTAATTTAAACGTAAGCATTAAGTAGTTCAGCATTTCCGACGAAAATATATGATGCAGTACTGATCATTTTGAATCCATGTAATTCCTGTAGAGTTTACGTGTGAATTTTCTACGTCAGTTTAATTTTCTGTGATTTTTTTTTTATTTCGTTCAGTACGTACATTTTCTGTTTTCCCTTTTATGTATACGAATTCACAGGAAAGGAATGTTTTTTTTTTTTTTCGTAATGGATGGTTATAAAGAAAAATTGTTATGGAGATTGGGTTAAATTTACGTTCAGATATTCAGGAAGTGGTGGTAATAGTAGTAGTAGTAGTAGTAGTAGCAGTAGTAGTAGTAGTAGTAGCAGGAGTAGTAATCTTCCTGTTTTATTGTTCTTTTTCATATATTTTCATTCTTTAATCTGTTGTCTTTCTTGTAACTTTTCTATCTCTACAAATTTTCGTTTCCTTTTCACAGGAGTTTTACAGTAGTAGTAATAGTAGTAGTAGTGGTAGTAGTAGTAGCAGCAGCAGCAGCAGCCAGCATAATAACACTAAACCTGATACACTGACGATAAAAATAAAACGTAAAAGTGATGTAAAAATAACTTACACTTTTACCAATCACTTTAAAGGTAGTCTTGGGTTCCCTTCTATCAAATTTCACTAACACACACACACACACACACACACACACACACACACACACACACACACACACACACACACACACACACACACACACACACACACACACACACACACACACACACACACACACACGAGGAGGAGGAGGAGGAGGAGGAGGAGGAGGAAGGAAGGAAGAAGACAGGGAACATGATTGCTTAAAAAATTTGACACATCACTCATCCCTCCCTTCTTACCTCCCCCTCCTCTCTCTCTCTCTCTCTCTCTCTCTCTCTCTCTCTCTCTCTCTCTCTCTCTCTCTCTCTCTCTCTCTCTCTCTCTCTCTCTCTCTCTCTCTCTCTCTCTCTCGTC
>NC_087173.1:6710485-6715485 GCF_035594125.1 Scylla paramamosain
AACCAGTTTTTTTTATGCTATTCCACAAACAATGCTTTGGAGAGGGGAGAGGAGTGGAGTAGAGGGAGAATAGGAGAGGGGAGGAGTGGAGGGAAACAGGGAGAGGAGAGAGAGAGGGGGAGTGGTATAGCGTATGTGTTTTTCTCTCTTCCGAATGTTTTCTAGTCAGACACGATCGTTGTCATTATTTACCTCAGCACTACAGGCTCAGCAGCAGCAGCAGAAGGGAAGGGAGAGAGGAAGGGAGGGAGGGTGTGAAGGGAGGCGGTAGGGAGAAAAGTACCCCCGCCCTTCCCGCCTCTCAGCGCCCCGGGAACTATATAGAAAATAATTGAATGGTCCTTTTTCCACGCTCTCTCTCTCTCTCTCTCTCTCTCTCTCTCTCTCTCTCTCTCTCTCTCTCTCTCTCTCTCTCTCTCTCTCTCTCTCTCTCTCTCTCTCTCTCTCTCTCTCTCTCTCTCTCTCTCTCTCTCTCTCTGTTTTGTTTGCCATCATGTTCTCTCCGTCTGCCTGTTTGTGAAACTGGAAACTGGAAAACGACGTTATTTTGTGCTTTTTTTTTTTTTTTTAATATTTAGGGGAAGGGACTAAAAATACAGTGTGGGTGCTTCCTTGTTGCCCCAGCCACGGCCAGGCGGGGAGGGGCGCCCCTGGGTGTGCTCAGGTGTGATGGGAAGGAGGTGCAAATTTTGAGAGTGCTTATTACCGCAGAGGAGCTCACGACTCCCGCCCCAACACCTGGAGGGGCTGACACTCCATTACTCTTGGCTTTATGGCGCTCATAATGGTGGTTGCGGTGGTGTTAAGCCGCCGCCGTGTTGCTTGGAGGTTTCCGCCACCACGACCACCCCGGGGCTGTGGTGGTCGCGGCCGTGGAATGAAAATGGAAATGTGTGTATCGCCTGGTGCCACCGAGGGGTCGCGTGCAGGGTGGTGGGCGCCGCGGGACGGCGGCGGCGGCGGCGGTGGCGGCGACGGTGTTGGCGGTGGTGGTGGTGGTGGTGGCGATGGCGGAGGTGGTGGAGGGGTGCAGGGCGTGGCGTGGCGTGGCGTGGCGTGCACTGGCCACTCACGGTCTGCAGTGCTCGCTGAACCTGTTGTGCACGAGTGTTGTGCACGAGAACCTGTTGTGCACGGCGGAGGGCGCGGACTGGACATTCCTGAGGTGGTTGCCATGGTGACGGTCATTGATTGGCGGCGGGGCTCCGGGTCGGCTCCTCCGCCGCCGCCTCAGCCGGAGTCAGTGCCGGGCTCGGCCTCACCCAGGAGGCACCCCCGCCCGCCCTCACCGGAAGCCGTCATGGCCCTTGGTGCCCCCTGGCCCTCCTGCACCTCCCTCACGCCCTCAGGTAAGTCGCCGTCCCTGGACCAGCGCCGTGGTTCGCCATCGCAGCCGCAACTATCGCCGCCTCGGTGACATGGCGCTGTCCGCACTTCACCAGACGTCATCCTCGCGCCGCCCCGCGCCGGCTCGGACCGCCACCGGCAGGAGTGGCTTGTTTCTTTGGCTTGGTGGAGGAGTGGAGCAGCGGAGGGGGTGAGGGAGCCTTGGAGGAGTGCTGGAGGAGGGAGGGATGTGACCCTGTGCCCGATTGACCCGCGTCAGCCCGGAACCCTTGGCGCCCCTCCCCTCAACACCTGCTGCTGCTGCACCGCCGCCACCTGCCACCAGATGGTGGGTCGCCTCGCCGCTGCTGCTGCCGTGCTGGAGACACAGTGGAGTGAAGCTAAAGTGATGTGCTCGCGCCGCGGCGGCAGGAATGGCCGACGCCCACGCCAGTGTTTGCTGGGGTTCTTGTGGTAGCGAGGGAGCCTTCCCCGTCAGGAACACCGGAGGAGGCGAGGCAGAGGTACAGTGACCGGCGGTGACCTCTTGCGCCGTCGCTGCCACCACCTCCGCCGCCGCCGCCGCTGCCACCTCCCCTGGGGCCGCTTATTGAGTTCCGCAGAGTGGCGTCGCCGGCAGCGCCTCCACAATGCTTCATTACTGGCCAGGAAGACTCGTTCCCCTCGTCATGAGGCCCAGAATGAGGCTCGTGTGGGTGGCAGCCTCGGCCGCTCCTTGCCTCCCCCGTCCCACACACACACACACACACACACACACACACACACACACACACACACACACACACACACACACACACACACACACACACACACACACACACAGCCTGAACAAACCACTTGCTCATTTTTACCCATTTTTTCCTCTCCACTTTTTTTTTTTTTCTGTCCCTCAGCATTGTCTTCTCTTTGCTGTCGTCTTTCTTTTCGTTTTTGAGCTGTAATTGTCTCTGGTATTTGTGTGCAATGCTGTGGTTTTTCCCCCTTTTTTCACGAATGTTCTTTTGTGTGTTTTCTGCCTCTGCGTCTTTTTTTGACGTCTCAGTGTTTCCTTAGTTGTGATGTTATCGTTATTCGTCATCCCCTCTCTCTCTCTCTCTCTCTCTCTCTCTCTCTCTCTCTCTCTCTCTCTCTCTCTCTCTCTCTCTCTCTCTCTCTCTCTCTCTCTCTCTCTCTCTCTCTCTCTCTCTCTCTCTCTCTCACACACACACACACACACACACACACACACACACACACACACACACACACACACACACACACACACACACACACACACACACACACACATCTTTAATGCTGCTCTTGAGTTTTCTTTCTCTTATTTGATTCGATGTGTGTGTGTGTGTGTGTGTGTGAGAGAGAGAGAGAGAGAGAGAGAGAGAGAGAGAGAGAGAGAGAGAGAGAGAGAGAGAGAGAGAGAGAGAGAGAGAGAGAGAGAGAGAGAGAGAGAGAGAGAGAGAGAGAGAGAGAGAGAGAGAGAGAGAGCGCACTCCTATCTCCCCATTTATCACTATCCTTTGATGTTTTCTTAGTTAGGTTATTATTTTTATTATTATTATTATTTTTATTTTTATTATTATTATTATTATTATTATTATTATTATTATTATTATTATTATTATTATTATTATTATTATTAAATTGAAGATTCAGATTGTAGATTTGTTATTCTCTCTCTCTCTCTCTCTCTCTCTCTCTCTCTCTCTCTCTCTCTCTCTCTCTCTCTCTCTCTCTCTCTCTCTCTCTCTCTCTCTCTCTCTCTCAAAAGGTCAGAGAGCAAGAGGAAAAGCAAATGAAGAATAATACGTGTGTGTGTGTGTGTGTGTGTGTGTGTGTGTGTGTGTGTGTGTGTGTGTGTGTGTGTGTGTGTGTGTGTGTGTGTGTTTCCAAGTGTCCGTGTCCGTGGCTCCAGTTTAATATTCTTCCCTGAACACACATGGCTTCGTATTCAGGGCGTCCTCATGAATTACCCTGAAATATATTACCTCCCTTGAAAAGAAAAGATAAAAAGAAAAAAAAAAAACTACCGAAAAAGTCTGTAGAAATCCCTGAAAAGATGCACCTCGTATCCAGGACATGCAGAAATCTGTAGAAAACGCCGGAAAATCAAGCATCGAACCACGGAAACGCAGGAATCTGATAAAGGGAAGGAAAAATCAGGACCCATCACACCTTTGCAAGTACCTGTGTGTTACCTGAGTGTTACCTGTGTGTGTGAGGGTGAGTGACGGGCGACCTCCAAAATGTAGTCACCTGCACACACACACCTGTTCGCCCTTTAATTAACCTGAGACACTGATAGGGGAGAGAGAGAGAGAGAGAGAGAGAGAGAGAGAGAGAGAGAGAGAGAGAGAGAGAGAGAGAGAGAGAGAGAGAGGAATAGTAATTTTAATTGAGTTTTATTGTATTTTGGTCTGAATTCTTTACCTCTTTGTTTGTGTCTTCATGTGGTTCTTATTTCTTCTCCTTTCATGGTGTGTCCTTTTTAATTAACTGGCTTCTCTCTCTCTCTCTCTCTCTCTCTCTCTCTCTCTCTCTCTCTCTCTCTCTCTCTCTCTCTCTCTCTCTCTCTCTCTCTCTCTCTCTCTCTCTCTCTCTCTCTCTCTCATTTTCTTCTCGTCTTCCTCTTATTATTCGAACTTTCCTTATTTTTTATATTCTACTTAATTTTAATCTTTATCTTTCATTCTCTCTTTTTTTTTCTTATTCTCGTTAACTTAATTTTTATTTTACTCGTACTAGAATAATTATTATCGGTGCAGTAAACGGAACAAATGTTTAGAGAAAGTGACGTTTATGAGTGAGTGGAAGGGATCAGACTGCTTTGCCTCCTCCTCCTTCTCCTTCTCCTTCTCCTTCTCCTTCTCTTTCTCTTCTTCCTCCTTATTGTGAAGAT
Organism: Scylla paramamosain; assembly: GCF_035594125.1. NCBI lineage: Eukaryota > Metazoa > Arthropoda > Malacostraca > Decapoda > Portunidae > Scylla > Scylla paramamosain. The sequence goes on from NC_087173.1 coordinate 6,714,729, forward strand.
TGGTGTAATATTTTAAGGTGATAAAATGGTCTAAATATTTTTTTTATTACGTCAGCACTTTATACATTAGTAATAGTAGTAGTTATAGTAGTAGTAGTAGTAGTTGTAGTAGTAGTTGTAGTAGTAGTAGTAGTAGTAGTAGTAGTAGTAGTAGTAGTAGTAGTAGTAGTAGTAGTTGTTGTTGTTATAAAGTTGTTTGGTGTTGGTCATATTAATGGAGGCAGTAGTAGTGTTGTTGGTAGGGGTGGTGGTGGTGGTAGCAGTAGTAGTAGTAGTAGTAGTAGTAGTAGTAGTAGTAGTAGTAGTAGTAGTAGTAGTAGTAGTAATAATAATTGAGTAGTAGCAGTAATTATGATGATATTGGTTATTGATTTGGTGGTGGTCATGATGATGGAAGCAGAAACAGCAGCAGCAGCAGTAGTAGTAGTAGTAGTAGTAGTAGTAGTAGTAGTAGTAGTAGTAGTAGTAGTAGTAGTAGTAGTAGTATTTTCATTTATATTGTATTGAAAGAGATTATGAAAAAAAAAATTGCTGAGAACGCCCTTTTTTTTCGCAAAGCAAGGAGGAAGTTTCATGTGCATTATTATTATAGTTATTTTTTTGGTGCTCCCTTCACCCCGTGCCGCGCTACAGGTGCGTTGAAAAATAGCTATACCTGTGGGGGAATTAATTAGTAAACATTTATATTTCATTCACTGCATTTTTTTTTATATTAGTAAAATTACTGCGTTTTTTTTTTCATTCGTGCTTTTGTTTT
>NC_087173.1:6720485-6735485 GCF_035594125.1 Scylla paramamosain
TGGTGGTGTTGGAGCTTTTATAATGGCAGTCAGTCCTTTGATGGTGTTGTTGTTGTTGTTGTTGTTGTTGTTGTTGTTGTTTTGGTGGTGGTGGTTTTTAGCTAGGTATTCATGTATGTATAATTTCTGATAGTGGAATGTTAATACGTCTCTCTCTCTCTCTCTCTCTCTCTCTCTCTCTCTCTCTCTCTCTCTCTCTCTCTCTCTCTCTCTCTCTCTCTCTCTCTCTCTCTCTCTCTCTCTCTCTCTCTCTCTCTCTCTCTCTCTCTCTCTCTCTCTCTCTCATTGTGTATCTCGCCTCATCCCATCTCATCTCATCTCATTCCCCTTCTTTCTTTCCCTTCCTCTCCTTTCTGCCTGGGAAGAATATCTTATATCTCTCTCTCTCTCTCTCTCTCTCTCTCTCTCTCTCTCTCTCTCTCTCTCTCTCTCTCTCTCTCTCTCTCTCTCTCTCTCTCTCTCTCTCTCTCTCCTAATGCCATTCCGAAGCAATTGTTCCTGTTTTCATTTTTATTATCAATTTTCATTTCGTTAAGCGACTGGAAGTGTGTGTGTGTGTGTGTGTGTGTGTGTGTGTGTGTGTGTGTGTGTGTGTGTGTGTGTATGTGACTGCGTGTTTCTGGTAATAGTGGTAGTGGTGGTGGTGGTGGTAGTAGTAGGGGTAGGGTTAGGAGTAGAGAGGGAAAGAGTAAAACAGTAAGAGGGCGGGAGTGAGGGGAGGGAGAGTAAGGGAGAAGCGAGAGGGGGGCGAGAGAGTGAGAGAGTGCCTGGCTGGTCCCCTCGACGTGCCAGAAGCAGTGCCAGTTGCAGGTTTGCCGCTGAGGACACCAGCTCTCCTCCTCTCTAACCTGAAGACGCAGCACACACATTGCTACTCTTCCTCATCATTAGTGGCGGTGTAGCTTGACGGCGTAACTTGGCCCTGTCCAGTCCCTCCCCGTGATTCCCTGTGCCTTCGTGCCTTGCGTCAGAAAAAGATGAGAAGGAAACATAGAACTTGACAAGGCAGTACATAAGAGTGTTTGTTGCCTGTGGTGCCCCTCGTTCTGGATTGACAACTGCTGTTACTACTGCTGCTGCTACTTCTACTGCTTCTGGTAGTGTGTTAAAAGGATATTTCAAGGTCGTTTTCCTGCCTCTGCTGTTAGTGTCGTGCTGACGGGAAAACAGCGGAGATTCTAGGATTTTTGAAGTGTTCTGCTTCTTATTTGCTTCCTTCCTTCGTATTGAAAGAGGTAAGGCGACGCAAGCACACTGATAAATAGATAAACCAGGAGATAGATAGATAGCTTGTTGACCTCTAAGCAAGTATAATTATAAGTAAGAGTTAGTGAAATAATTACATAATGACACACACACACACACACACACACACACACACACACACACACACACACACACACACACACACACACACACACACACACACACCGGATATCTAATCATGCGCCTCACTCTTCCTGGAAACTGTCTCGCTGAACTGTTCCGAGTCACTCCGGTGAAGCTTCAAACGATTCGAAATAACGATAAACACTCAAATAACAGGAATCAATCACGCTCTCATGCAAAGACTTTTTTTTGCATTCATAAACTTTACGCTTTTATAAACTTTTTTTCTGACCTTTGTTTAAATATTTTCAAAGCTTTTTATATATATTTTTTCTAAACTTAAATACTTTCCTAGCTTATATGTACTTTTCCTGTGGTCTATTTTTTTTGAAGTGCGAGACGTGATAGGAAAAGCAGTTATTATTAGATTATTATTCGTGCATTTCTGAAGTGAAGTCTTGTATAATTTCCTTTGTTTGAGAGCGACCTTGTAGAGACCTGAGGTAATGGAGGGTTGTGGAGTGAGGTGTCGTGTGTGTGTGTGTGTGTGTGTGTGTGTGTGTGTGTGTGTGTGTGTGTGTGTGTGTGTGTGTGTGTGTGTGTGTGTGTGTGTGTGTTCTCTAATTATAGTAGCGTGTGTGTTAGCTTCACCCTTATTGTTCTTCTTGTTCTTGTGATGATGGTGGTGGTGGTGGTGGTGGTAGTAACAATAGTTTGTGGTGAGGTTGTAAATTTTTTTTCGTTATAGTGGTGGTGGTGCAGTGGTTGTTAATACGGTGGTGATTGTAAAGAAATGGTGTTTTAGGTTTCGGTGGTGAAAGACAGTGGTTACAATGACGTAGTGGCGCTGGTGGTGATGTAGCAGTGGTGTTGTGGTGATGAAGGCTAGCAATTATACTGATTGTGATGATAGTGTTTAGTTGTGGTGTTGTGGCGGTGAAGTCTAATAGTTGTAGTGGTTGTGATGGCGGTGGTGTTGTGGCAGTGGTGTTGTCAGTGGTGTTCGCGACCCGTGGTAGTCTTGGCTCTCTGAACACGTTCCTTTCCCCTCATAAAGCTGCTCCACCGACACACACACACACACACACACACACACACACACACACACACACACACACACAGAGAGAGAGGAGAGAGAGAGAGAAACACGGAAAGTGGCAGTTTTTGTTCGCTTAATAAACAGACAAGCTTTTCCCCACCATACACACTCCCACATTGTATATTTTCACCTTTACACACCTACACACCTTTCCCCTCTGTCCAACATTACCCTCTGCACACCTTTCCCTACACAACCCTCCTCTCCCGGTCTTCCCTTCAACATACGTGGTAGTGGAGGTGTAAAAAATATACTTGTTGCATAATCCCTTGCAAAATTAGGGAAAAAAAGAAGTGACCGGACTTACCCTTTCACTTTTCGTCCATGTTTCACACTGGGCACTTTAAAGAAAATGGTTTGCACACACAGAGAGAATATATGGTCACTTTTTTGTCATCCCCAAGGTACAAAATTAAGAAACAAGTACGAAAATGTTAAAAAAATGAATAAATGTTGTGGGTTTAGTAATGGGAAGGTTAATCTATATTTATTCTGTCTATCTTTATCTATCTTTAATTTATCTTTATTCCTCTTTCTTCTACAAGTGCGTGTGTTTGGTGACTGCTTGATGGAGTGTACCTGTCTGTTGTGCCTGTAATGTGTGAGGGGGAATGAGTGTTTAGCGTCGAGTAATATCAACACATCAGGCTTAAATAAACACCTCACCAAAATTCCGTGCCCGTCTTATCTCCGCATCTAGTTTTGCATCTGAGTGTTGTTATGCCCCGAGTGGGTGAGGGGCGTGAGTGTTTATCCAATTATTTAAACACACACACACACACACACACACACACACACACACACACACACACACACACACACACACACACACACACACACACACACACACACACACACACACACACACACAAAATATAACCCAGTAACGACAAAATTAAGACAAGAACGGATAATCCAATAACACACACACACACACACACACACACACACACACACACACACACACACACACACACACACACACACACACACACACACACACACACACACACACACACACACAGACAGAGGACAAAATGGAGACAAAAAACAGTGTATTGACCCAGGCAGACTTAGTCACCACCACAAGGACGAAAATACAGGAGGATGTGAGTGCGCGAAGGAGTGTCTGGGAGAGGCGCCGGCACGACCAGAGAGCTTGGGGCGGGGAGAGCGATGGTGGCGGCGGGGACCTCATAACAAGGCCATTTCATTGAGTGCCTACAGAGCGCCTGGAAAATCCCTCCCTCCGTCTGCTGGTCCCCGCTGAGTGGCAAATGTTCGTGCTCTGTAACTGGTAAACCTAACTTTTTTATTGTTTTTTATTTTATTTTTTTATTATTTATTTTTTCTACTATTTTGATGAGGGATTTAATTTTTTTATTTATTTATTTTTTTTTTTTTTTTTATAGCAAGGGTGAATGTCCGTGTTATGTAACCGGTGAGTTTAACTTGCTTTTGTTTCTTTGTTTCTTTCATTATCTTCATTGTTTTGATTAGAGATTTGTTGATTGCTGTATAATTTTAGTGAAGGTTTTCTTTTTTATTTTAATGAGATACGTATTTATTTATTCATCTGTTTATTTATTGATTTATTTCACCCTCACTGCACTTATGACAAACGAAACAAATAATGAGTAATGTTTTGTTTTTGTGTAAGCGATTTTTTTTTCTTTCCATTTGTGCCTATTACTGTATTATATTTATTTATTTATTTATTTATTTATTTATTTATTTATTTATTTATTTATTTATTACCTTTTATTTCTTTACTGTTTGCTTCAGTCTGATATTAGTTTCCTTTCCTCCACACAGCCTCCAAATGTGATTGACAGAAAAAAAATAACATACATCAGACTACCTAATATTAATCAGTGCATATATTGAAAAAAAAAAAAATCCTAAAAGCGTCTCTCTCTCTCTCTCTCTCTCTCTCTCTCTCTCTCTCTCTCTCTCTCTCTCTCTCTCTCTCTCTCTCTCTCTCTCTCTCTCTCTCTCTCTCTCTCTCTCTCTCTGCATCCTCATACAGGGTGAAGAAAATACTTGTGTTTCTTATCTCAGGTAGTTAAAAAAAAATAATATCACTATCATGTATCCTTTTACAGGGTGGCTCAAAAAGCTTCCAAACTTTTCCTTGCTGAGCGGTTTAAAATCTTCTTGTCCTGCATATAAAGTGGCTCTGAAATTTCCGTCTTCCTTCCCATAGGAGCTAAAAAAAAAAAACAGCCATTGTGTTGTCTGTTGTGGAGGACGAAAATGTCTTATGTCTTTTTAATTCACAGTTACGTTGGAAAATAGCTGTTGTGTTGTCTGTTGTGAAGGATGAAAATGTCTTGTGTCTTTTTAATTCAATCACGTTGGAAAATAGCTGTTGTGTTGGCTGTTGTGAAAGATGCATGTGTCTAGTTTTCCGTCTCATTCAGAGGTTCAAAGACAGCCATTGTGTTCTGTACTGGGGGATGAAAATGTCTCAAGTCTTACAGCAGAGATTCAAAAACAGCTTTTTTTATTTCTTCTTGTGACGGATAGATGTGTCCAGTTTTGCGTCTCATTCAGAGGTTCAAAAATAGCCATTGTGTTTTGTATAAGAGGATGAAAATGCCTCAAGTCTTTTACATCAGAGGTTCAAAAATAACCATTGTATTATGTACCGGAGGATGAAAATTAGCTTTACATTCAGTACAGTGATAAAAAAAAAAATAAATAAATAAATAGAAAAACATTTGTGGCCGAAAATGTCTAGTTTTGCGTTTTGTTCAGAAAAAAATAGTAATTCATGTTGTCTAAATCGAAGAATGTCATTGTCTGAAATCCTTTATTTTTATAGAAATTCAAAATGTTATGTGTTTATTAGGTTGAGCCGTGAACCCTTCCCTACTTCTCTTTCCTGCATCTCTCTCTCTCTCTCATTCTCTCTCTCTCTCTCATCTCTCTCTCTCTCTCTCTCTCTCTCTCTCTCTCTCTCTCTCTCTCTCTCTCTCTCTCTCTCTCTCTCTCTCTCTCTCTCTCTCTCTCTCTCTCTCTCTCTCTCTCTCTCTCTCTCTCTCTCCTACAACTTCCCCTCTCCTCCCACTCACCAGCGCCATTATAAACACACACTGGTGCTGGGAATGCAAACACCTCGCCATAAACACCCTATTTGTGCTTACTGGCTTGGATATAAACAAACCCAGAGAGGGGGGAGGGGGAGAGGGAGTTTTCCTATGCCCTTTCCCTTATTACTGGTATTTCCCTTTGTTATGACTAATTCTGCTGTTTTTCCCGTTTGCTATGTCTGCTTATTGTACTTTTCCCCTTTACTGTATTGAGATTTTGGCTCTTTTCCCTCTTAGCTGTGTGATTTCTCTTTCCTCATTCTTATATTTCCTAGTTATGTCTTGTTCTTGTGTCTCTCTCCTTTGTTATGTCTAATTCGTCGTTTTTTTCCTCTTATGTTTTATTGTTTGTTTTTCCTTAATTACATATATCTTCCTTCTTAGTTTTGTCTTTTTTATTTTTCTGTCGTTCCCTTTGGTTATGTTAGGTTAGGTTATGGTCCTTCTTATCTTTCCCTTTCAGTTTTCCTTCCTTTCCCCTTAGGTCTAATTCCTATACATTTCCCCTTAGTTATTTCTCATTGTTCTGCCTCTCCCTTAAGCTATGCACGATTATTTTGCCTTTTTTCTTGTGTTGCATTTAGTTCCTCTCGATTATTGTTCATTCGCTAGTTGATTTTATAAGTTTGTGTTTGCATTCTTTTCCTCACCCCTTCTATGAGTGTGTGTGTGTGTGTGCGTGTGTGTGTTTATCTTCCTTCCTTTCCTCTATCACTCCTTTTCCTCCTCTCTGCTTCCTTCTTCCTGCCGGTGGTAGGTCACGTGTCGGGGCCTGGGGGCGTAGGTCAAGGTGGAGGAGGCGCCCCCAGGATGTCTGGGTTCTTTGAGGCACTTCAGACTCCTCCAGGCACTCCACACCCTCTTCATTGTTCTCCTTCATGGGCCTGATAACAATGATAATAGTAGTAGTAGTAATAATAATAATGATAATAATAATAATAATAATAATAATAATAATAATAATAATAGTAATCATAATAGCGATAATGAGTTTATTTACCAAGTTATATACGATGATTATAAACAGCATTGTATTCTCGGTTTGCATTGTGTTTAATATATATTCCCTAAAAGATTATTCATGTATTACTGTGTTTATATACATGACATTACATACATTGCTTATACATTTATACATTATTCTTCATATATATATATATATATAAAAAATCGCGTTTCCTTCTTCTCCTCCTCTCTCATTCTCCTTCTTCTCCTTCTCCTTCTCCTTCTCTTTCTCCTCCTTCTTCTCCTTCTTCTCCTTCTCCTACTTCTCCTTCTTCTCCTTCTTCTCCTTCTCCTCCTCCTCCTCCTCCTCCTCCTCCTCCTCCTCCTCCTCCTCCTCCTCCTCCTCCTCCTCCTCCTCCTCCTCCTCCTCCTCCTCCTCCTCCTCCTCCTCCTCCTCCTCCTCCTCCTCCTCCTCCTCCTCCTCCTCCTCCTCCTCCTTCTCAAGTTATTCCATTTCATCACAGTCTCTTAAGGGCCAACAGGTCTGCTACTACATACTTATTAATGTTCCTTTATGTTTCCCCTCTTTGACTCCCAGTTCCTTACACTCCTCGGTTCCTGGTCCTTGATGCCGTCTCTTCTTCCTCTTGGTTCTTCCTCTTTCCGGCTTCACCATTTGTCCAATTTTTTCCCCCCGCGACATTCTTTTGAGTCTCACCTTGTCTTGCCCTTGAGAGCGAAGGTGTGAGGGAGGAGAGGAAGAGAGAAAGGTACGCATGCGTTTGACAGGTGAGGGACAGGTGATGCTGGGATGAGGGGCAGGCAGGGAGGGAGGGAGGAAGGAAGGGAGGAATGCAAGGGGTGACAGTTGGTGGGAGGGATTGTAAAAAAGGAAGAGTGTGGTAGTAGTGTTTTAAAGGGTAGAAGAGAAGAAGAAAGGAGGGAAGTGTGTGATGTAGAGATAATACAATGAAGGAAAGTACTGAAGAGATGAATGGAAAGGGAGAAAGAAGAAACGAAAGAGAAGGAACCGAGTGGAAAGGAATACTTGATGCGAAAACTGAAGGACGAAGATGAAGGAGTTTAAGAAAGAAAGAAAGAAAGAAATAGAGGAAAGAGAATTAGTGGAAGATTAATGTAGAGAAATCGGAAAGGAGAAATAGAAAGAAGGAATGCTACATTTTGGATTGATGGAGAAGAATGGGAAAGGAAGAGAAACAGGGAGAGAGAGAGAGAACAACAGTAACACTTCACATTAATCTGTAAATGAATGGAGAGGAATGGGAAGGGAGGAAGGGAGGAGAGAACAGTGTAATACCTCTCATTAATTTCTACAACTCCTCTCATTAATTTCTGGGTGGATGGAGATAGATGAGAGAAGGAGATGGAAGACAAGAGGAAGGAAAGTGAGAGAAGAAAACTTTTATTTCTCATTTATCAGTACATGGGAAATGGGAAAGATGGAAAAGGTAGAATGAAAAGAGGAACTGGAAGAGAAGGGAAAAAAAAACAAGAATGGAAATATAAATAAATGAGATTAAAAGTGAAAAGAAGGAATAGAAAAGGAAGAGTGAAAAGACTATTTGAGAAAGAAGGAATAAAGAAAGGGAAGTAAAATGCAGAGAAATAACAGCAAGTATAATGAGGAAGGAAAACGAGGAAATAGATGAAAAAATTGTAAGTAGGAGGAAAGAAGGAAAGAAAATAAAAATAAAGAAGAAAGAAATAACACCATCATCACTCATTAGTCAGTGGATGAATGAAAGTGAATGGGGAAGGAAGAATAAAGTGGGAGGGAAGAACTTATTAATATAACACTCATTAATCTGTGACTGCTGCTTTAGTCGTTAACATCTGGCACGTGACAGCCGCCATGACACACCGCTGCCTGACTCACGCAAGCACCCACTGGCATTGCTGGCCTTGTCCTTGTGTGTCATGTGCTCCCCGTGTCGTACCTGAACGTGTCCTTTGATCGTGTCCTCTTTGCCTTGTCCTTTTGTCATACACGTGTCTCCTGTGATGTCTCGTGTCTGTGTCTGTGTTTTGTGTCCCTTCCTGTCCTTCTGTCACTCCAAAACAGGTTCGTCTGTCTCGTCGTCTTGCCCTTGTGATGTCCTGTCATGTTTTGTATCTCCGTGTTTCCATTTTCCGTTCATATCATTAGAAAACGTACTCTATAATGTCCTGTTATACTCTCCCGTGTCCTGTGTTCCCTTAAATCCTATTCCTGTGTCCTATGTCTTTATATCTCGCCAAAAACATGCCGTCATCCAACTCCTCTCTTTCCGTGTCCCCGCGTCTCACTGCTCATGTACCCTCTTGCCCCCGTGTCCCACTTGCGTGTCCCAGCACCCCCGTGTCCCGTATAGAGGCGATTAGTGTACAGTAACATTAACGTTATCGTGTTATTGTTCCTCTGGGTCTCCTTAACTTTATATTGGTGCTCATAAAGGCAGGGGAGGTACAGGCGAGGTCAGAAGTCGCGTCACCTGCTTCGCTCACCTCCACTACAGTGTTTTCCCTCAATCTTTACTCCTCTGATCTGCTGACGGTCTTAAAATTCCTGACTATTCTTAGGTTTTAGCAGGTTTTTAGCAGTTCACGGGATTTGTGACTGAGGGAACACGCTGCACAGTGAGAAAGAGTACAGGTTACTTAAAACTCTCTTGATCTTAAAATTCCTGACTATTCATGGGATTTGTCGGATTTTTTAGCAGTTCCGAGTATTCGTGATCGAGGGAAAACGCTCAGCACAAAGGGAGTACAAAAAGTTCCTGAATTCCTCTGATATATTGACCGTTCTAAAATTTCCGACTACTTATGGATTCATGGATTTAGTAGAATTTTAGTAGCATAGAGCATTTGTGACTGAGAGAAAGTTAAACGCATTGAAAGAGAGTACAGAGGTTTACTTAACTCTGATCTGCTGACAGTCTTAAAGTTTCCCTTAAAATTCGTAACTATTGATGGACTTTTAAATTTCTAGCAGTTCAGTGGATTTATTAATAAGAGAACACGCCTGCAGTGAAAGAGAGTGCGGGTTATTTAACTTACGAACAAGACTGTACAAAGGAGGTATAATTACTAATGATTATGTGTCTGTTCTACCCTCTACGTGTCCCGGTAACTCTGTGTAATGATTGTGGTGGTTGTGTAGCACGTGCCTGGACCCTTTGAAGTGATGTGTGATGGGAGGGAGCAATTATATACGAGTTCTTGCTGTATTATTCGCATTAAAGAAAAAAAAAGTTCTTTCTACAGATCTTATTTTTAACCCTTACAGTCCCAAAGCAGTCAGCAACTTTTCATTATCTATCTTGCCATATAAAACGTTGCATCTCAGTCCACCATCTCGCCCACACACTCAGAAAATTACATCTTCCCCCTATCTCTTCTCCCACATTGCGCCCTCTGTGGTCTGTTTCGCTACTCGAGTATAGGAGTTCTCATAGGGTATTTCATGGGTCTCTACTTATAAGGACTACAAGAGGTCCCAAGAGATGTCACGTACGAGTAAGTATTCCGGTGGTCCTTGCGGGGTTCGTGTTGATATATGGAAAAAATTCAGCCTTAAAACGATATTCTGAAATACTTGTGTTCCTCTCCCTCACTACATTGAAGAGTACTGGAAGTTACATGGGTTTTTTATTTATTTATTTTTATTTATTTATTTTTTATTGTTCTCGTGACAGATGAACAAGATTATTAACAGGCGAAACACTCTTGAGAATCCGGTTAATCATCTCTGTGGCCTTTGTAAACAGTCGTGGTGAGAGAGTGAAGCCTTTCAGAATACAGGACTTAATGATATGGTTGAATAATTCTTTAGAAATGGCCTATTGAGCTGCCTTTCTCTCTCTCTCTCTCTCTCTCTCTCTCTCTCTCTCTCTCTCTCTCTCTCTCTCTCTCTCTCTCTCTCTCTCTCTCTCTCTCTCTCTCTCTCTCTCTCTCTCTCTCTCTCTCTCCTTGGCCAGATCCTTGACATGTACAAATAAATAGATAAATAGAAAAATGGTGGAATGGGCATCTCGACTTAAGAAAAAATAAATAAAGTGTGGGTCTTTGAAGAACAAGATCTGTTTGGGATGAGGTTTGTGGCTGACACCTGGCTTGTTATATCACCTGAGGCTCTTTGTTGTTGTCTTTGCTGCTGCTGCTGATGATGATGCTGATGATGATGATGATGATGATGATGATGATGATGGTGATGATGATGGTTATGATCTTGTTCTAGTTTTTCTTGTTCATTTTCGTCTCCGTTTTCTTGCTGTGATTTTTTTCGTGTTTTTTTTTTATATTCTCTTGTTGTTGTTGTTGTTGTTGTTGTTGTTGTTGTTGTTCTTTTTCTTCTTTTCTTTTTCTTTTCTTTTTCCTGATTCTTCTTCTTCTTCTTCTTCTTCTTCTTCTTCTTCTTCTTCTTCTTCTTCTTCTTCTTCTTCTTCTTCTTCTTCTTCTTCTTCTTCTTCTTCTTCTTCTTCTTCTTCTTCTTCTTCTTCCTTTTACTTTTATTCTCCACGTCGTTGTCCTCCTAACAGTAAAATTTCCCAGAAGGAGAAGTAGTAGTAGCAGACGACGACGACGAAGAAGAAGAAGAAGAAGAAGAAGAAGAAGAAGAAGAAGAAGAAGAGGGGACTGATGGAATTCCGGTAGTGGTTTGGCAAGTGGTTCGAGATTTCAGTGGCACCATCTCTCTCCCCCACTTTTTTCCCCCTCTATTTTTTTTCCCTGCCCATTTCCTCCAACACTTTAATTTTTCAACATCTTTTTTTTCCACTTTTCATCCTTCTTTCCTCAGTCAAGAGCTAATTTTGGACGGAGTTAGTTGTTCTTTGTTCTCTGGTTTGTTCTGCAATGGCGCGACTCCTTCCAGCTCATTACTGCTTTTGTTATGCTGGTAGTGGTGGTGGTGGTGGTGGTGGTTATTTTTGGATTTGCTTTTTTGTTATTGTGGTTGTGGTGGTCGTGGAAGGGATGTGTGGGGCGGGGGGGGGGCGTAGATAGTTGTGTTTATTTTTATATTATCCTTTTCCATTTAACTTTCATTTTTTTCTTTCTTTTCTGCATGATGGTGAAAAGGATGAAGAGAGAGAAGGAGGTGATTGGAAGACTAAATTGAAGGAACAGGAAGAGGGAGAGATGGATGAGAGGAACCATGTGGAGGGAAAAAGAGAAAACAATATAAAAAGGAGGAGGAAGTGGAGGAGGTGGAGGAAGTGAGAAGAGTTAAAGCAGGAGTAAGAGAGGAGGAGGAGGTTGACAAAAGACGGTGATGGTGGTGGTGGTGGTGGTGGAGGTAACAACTGTAGTGATGGTGGCGATGGTGGTGGACTGAGAGTAATGCTTTTCAAGAAGAGGAAGGGAATGCCATTAGTGAGTGAGAGGAACCGCGCCGCAGTGTTCAGAGAGAGAGAGAGAGAGAGAGAGAGAGAGAGAGAGAGAGAGAGAGAGAGAGAGAGAGAGAGAGAGGCGGTACACACTACTCCAGTAAGCACCGCCAAGTCTCTTTCCTTAGAAATCTTATGGGAGGATTATCAACTCATTCACTCGTTCATCAGTGTCTATAAGCGTGTGGGAGGCGGGAGTAGGAGGAACCATACATAACTTTTGCTATACACCTCCACATTCAAAAGGCTCTACTTGAAGTTACACGTGCTTTTAAGGATGTTTTTACGGTTCTAGTGACAGATTAACAGGATTTCTACATTATTAAAAGGAGAAACACTCTTGAGAACCCGGCTATTCATCGCTCTGGCCTCTGAAGACACTCGTGGTGAGGAAGTGAAGTGTTTCTAAATAGTGGCCTAGGAAAGAACGGAGAGAAGGAAGGACATGGACAGAAATGCCTTCGAAATGGAGAAAAGGAGAAAGAGGAGGAGGAGATAATGTGAAGGAGCAAGAGAAATGGATAGGAAATGCTTTTTGGAAAGGGAACAAAGAAGGAGATGAAGATAGGAGGGAATAGGAGGAGAAGAGATGAGGGTTGCTTTGAATATGAAAGGGAAAAAGGTGAATGAGGAATGAGAATATATAGGGAATGCATTTTGGAATAGGAAGGAAAAGGATAAAGACAGAAAGGAGGAATAAGAGAAGAGATGAGAAATAAGGAGGTAAACGGACACTTTTTTTTCTAATGTAAGGAAGGTGAAGGAAAAGAAGGAAGGGGAATGTTTGGGTATGGTAAAAAAGAAGGAGTAGGAGGATGAGAGGAGAGGGAAGAGAAAGGTAAAGGGAATTTGAGAGTGAGTAGAATAATTGTGTTGCATGAATCACTAGTTTGTTTTTCTTCATTGGCAACACTCGAAAGCTTGTGACAGATATATATGTTATCTTCTTATATTTATTTATTTAGGGAGAGAGAGAGAGAGAGAGAGAGAGAGAGAGAGAGAGAGAGAGAGAGAGAGAGAGAGAGAGAGAGAGAGAGAGAGAGAGAGATACAAATTGAAATACAGAACGCATCATAAATTAAACTCAGAGGGAGGAGGAGAAAAAAGAAAAGATGGAAGGATGGAAGGGAAGGAAAAGGACGGGTCGTGGTCGTCGCCAGAAGTCATTCAGGGAGTAAAAGAAGCTGTTTCCGAAGTGAAGAGCTGCATGGGTCGTTTGGGGTCGTTGATTTGACCTTCCATTGCTTGTTAGTGAGGATGGGTCTGGTGACTAGGTGGAGGAGGAGGAGGAGGTGATGGAGGAGCAGGAGGAGGAGAGGGAGGAAGGATAACACGATAATTGAGCCACAAATCACTATTCTTAACGAAGACAAACGGAAAATTACTAATCTTTGTGAGAGAAGATTGGCAGGTTAAGGATCCCTGGAAACTGTTGAATTATTCCTCCTCCTCCTCCTCCTCCTCCTCCTCCTCCTCCTCCTCCTCCTCCTCCTCCTCCTCCTCCTCATCTCCCAAATCTTTTAAGAGAAGGATGATTGGGAGGTTACAAATTCGTGGAAAGTGTAGAATCCCTCCTCCTCCTCCTCCTCCTCCTCCTCCTCCTCCTCCTCCTCCTCCTCCTCCTCGTGAAGGGCGTGGTCCACCTGAGACCGCCCCGCCCCTCTCTCCTCCCCTTTTTCCACTCTCCTCTTTCCCCTTGCTCTCCCTTCCGTCACTGACCAATCACTGCTCGTTCCAGATTAGGCGTGAGATCATTGGTTGTCTGAATCAGAAGAGAGAGAGAGAGAGAGAGAGAGAGAGAGAGAGAGAGAGAGAGAGAGAGAGAGAGAGAGAGAGAGAGAGAGAGAGAGAATAGAGAAAAAAGTGCTGGCTGTTGGGTCAGTTCCAGTCTCTCTCTCTCTCTCTCTCTCTCTCTCTCTCTCTCTCTCTCTCTCTCTCTCTCTCTCTCTCTCTCTCTCTCTCTCTCTCTCTCTCTCTCTCTTTTCCTTTCCATATCTCCTCCTCCTCCTCCTCCCTGATGTGTCCCTCTGGTTAGAGTCATCTCACAAGGTCCAACAATAAAGATTTTCCTCTCTCTCTCTCTCTCTCTCTCTCTCTCTCTCTCTCTCTCTCTCTCTCTCTCTCTCTCTCTCTCTCTCTCTCTCTCTCTCTCTCTCTCTCTCTCTCTCAGATTTTCACTTTCATCATTTCGAGAGAGAGAGAGAGAGAGAGAGAGAGAGAGAGAGAGAGAGAGAGAGAGAGAGAGAGAGAGAGTTATGTAAATAGAAGAAAAGTTTGTCGTATCGATGAGATTATTATTCATATTTTCTTCCAGTTTTCATGCATATTTCTGTTTTACCTCCTCCTCCTCCTCCTCCTCCTCCTCCTCCTCCTCCTCCTCCTCCTCTTCTTGTTATTAGTTGTAGTGGAGTGAAATGAAAGGAGAAAGTAATCAGAGTTTGGCTTGATACTTTTTCCATTAACTCCTGAGGGTTCATTAAGGGGGACAGGTGAGAGAGAACAGGTACACACACACACACACACACACAGAGAGAGAGAGAGAGAGAGAGAGAGAGAGAGAGAGAGAGAGAGAGAGAGAGAGAGAGAGAGAGAGAGAGAGATTTACATGTAGAAGGTAATGTGGTAGTTTGTGTATGAGAGTGTAATGGTGGTGGTGGTGGTGGTGGTGGTGGTGGTGGTGGTGGTGCCTTCACCTCTACCAGTTCCTACTTGATAGTATTGATCCTGGCTCACTCACGCCTGCTGCTTCTGCTCTCTCTCTCTCTCTCTCTCTCTCTCTCTCTCTCTCTCTCTCTCTCTCTCTCTCTCTCTCTCTCTCTCTCTCTCTCTCTCTCTCTCTCTCTCTCTCTCTCTCTCTCTCTCTTGGCACGGAAAGGTGTTGGCAGTGTGACACTTTTCTTAATTGATCTAATCAGGAGAATTTCACTAACTCACCCCGACTAGGTATCCAGGCTCTCTCTCTCTCTCTCTCTCTCTCTCTCTCTCTCTCTCTCTCTCTCTCTCTCTCTCTCTCTCTCTCTCTCTCTCTCTCTCTCTCTCTCTCTCTCTCTCTCTCTCTCTCTCTCTCTCTCTCTCTCTCTCTCTCTCTCTCGTTTACACACACACACACACACACACACACACACACACACACACACACACACAC
>NC_087173.1:6742985-6797985 GCF_035594125.1 Scylla paramamosain
GAAGAAAAAGGAAGGAGGGGGAGGAGGAAGAATGGTAGAAGTAATGGAGGAGGTGCCAAATGTTATGAGTAGCGCCGTGCCATGAGCAGTGCCACAGTGCCACCCGGGCCGGCTCTCTTTCTCTCTCTCTCTCTTTCTCTCTCCCTGCCAGACCCTGCCGCCCATGCCAACATAAATATAACTTTGTCCCCCTTCTGCCAGCGCCGCCCCCCTTTCCCTCATGCCATTCCTCTCCTCCTCCTCCTCCTCCTCCTCCTCCTCCTCCTCCTCCTCCTCCTCCTCCTCCTCCTCCTTCTCCTCCTCCTCCTCGTCGACGTCGTCTTTAGTTCTTCCCACCGCTCTTCCTTCCTCTCATCACATTTACTGCCACACAACAGACTCCTCCTCCTCCTCCTCCTCCTCCTCCTCCTCCTCCTCCTCCTCCTCCTCCTCCTCCTCCTCCTCCTCCTCCTCCTCCTCCGTTTCCTCTGCCTCCATCACCACCATCACACCTACCCTCAAGGTTGCACACACACACACACACACACACACACACACACACACACACACACACACACACACACACACACACACACACACACACACACACACACACACACACACACACACACACACACACACACACACACACTTAGGTTAATCATTGGGTTTGTGATTTTAACGTTTGATTTTTTATGTTAGACTTTCTTGTTTTTTTTTCTTTTCTCATATTTTCTTCCTTATACCAGTTTGAGTGTGTTCGTGTTTGCTAATGTGTTTTTTTCTTTCTTTTTCAGACCAGGCCACACGGGTAGATGAGTGAAGGATAGTGAGGGCTGCCCAGGTGAGTGTCCCTTAAACACACACACACACACACACACACACACACACACACACACACACACACACACACACACACACACACACACACACACACACTCCTAAACAGTCATGTCTTCAGAAGTTCGTTAGCACATGACATTACGTATACAGAAAACACACACACACACACACACACACACACACACACACACACACACACACACACACACACACACACACACACACACACACACACACACACATGGAATTGAGTGCGTGTCATGTGAGAAAATGTATTGTGTATGAAAAAAAGGAAAAATACTGTGGCATGAGCATCCATCTCTCTCTCTCTCTCTCTCTCTCTCTCTCTCTCTCTCTCTCTCTCTCTCTCTCTCTCTCTCTCTCTCTCTCTCTCTCTCTCTCTCTCTCTCATATCTGATAACAAAGATAAAAACGGTGACGCAAAATGATTATGAATACGCACGTAGATGAGACAACAATGTGTGTGTGTGTGTGTGTGTGTGTGTGTGTGTGTGTGTGTGTGTCTATTAATATCTCCACAGCACGTCACAGTAACACGTCAGCACACGTCAGACGGGAACCATGTGACTGCATCCCACCTAACATGTAATGTGGATTGCATTACTCCTGCCCTTGTTGTTGTTGTTGTTGTTGTTGTTGTTGTTGTTGTTGTTGTTATTGTTGTTGTTGTCTTCGTCTTCATTTTCCTTGTCTTGTTCTTTTCCTTCTTGTTCTACTTTTCTTTTCCTTCTTGTTCTTGTTCTTTCTGTTCTTGTTTTCTTGTTCTTCTTGTTTTTGTTCTTCTTCTTCTTCTTCTTCTTCTTCTTCTTCTTCTTCTTCTTCTTCTTCTTCTTCTTCTTCTTCTTCTTCTTCTTCTTCTTCTTCTTCTTCTTCTTCTGCTGCTGCTGCTGCTGCTGCTGCTGCTGCTGCTGCTGCTGCTGCTGCTGCTGCTGCTGCTGCTGCTGCTGCTGCTGCTGCTGCTGCTGCTGCTACTACTACTACTACTACTACTACTACTACTACTACTACTACTACTACTACTACCGCCACCGTTACAACAAAAACAGCAGTAGAAGTGGCAGAAATAACTACTACTACTACTACTACTACTACTACTACTACTACTACTACTACTACTACTACTACTACTACTACTACTACTACTGCCTGTATAATAACTTTCAAATCAGTCTTGAAGAGATCATTCACCGTGAAATGTATGCGTGTGTGGAGTAAGAAAGGAGGAGGAAAAATGGGAGAAGGGGGAGGGGACGAGGAAGGATTATAGGAAGAAGGACATTGGAAAGAAGAGGAGTAGGAGGAGGAGGAGGAGGAGGAGGAGGAGGAGGAGGAGTGTCAGGTCGTTAAGATATAAATGTGCACAAATGTTAGTATTAGCTTATTACCACTCTCTCTCTCTCTCTCTCTCTCTCTCTCTCTCTCTCTCTCTCTCTCTCTCTCTCTCTCTCTCTCTCTCTCTCTCTCTCTCTCTCTCTCTCTCTCTCTCTCTCTCTCACACCTGTTTACCTTTGTCATTGCGTATGTTTCTTCTCCCTCACTTACCTGTGTTCATCTCGCCTTGTCACCTGGTCCTCATTAGTAAGGCTCCTCCTCCTCCTCCTCCTCCTCCTCCTCCTCCTCCTCCTCCTCCTCCTCCTCCTCCTCCTCCTCCTCCTCCTCCTCCTCCTCCTCCTCCTTGCACTTAACCTCCTTCCTAGCTGACGTTCTTCCGTGCTCTCCGTGTCTTCCTTTTTTCCTCCTCTGTTTTTGTGTATGAGAGAGAGAGAGAGAGAGAGAGAGAGAGAGAGAGAGAGAGAGAGAGAGAGAGAGAGAGAGAGAGAGAGAGAGAGAGAGAGGTATTTCTCATCCACTTCCCCTCCCTCCTCTCTTCTTTCATCCCCCTTGGAGTATTTTTGTCTCATCGACGTAAGGGAAATGAGAGGGAGAGGAGAAGAGGAAAAGTAGAGAGAGGAGGAAGTGGAGGAGTATTTGGGGAGAGAAAGGAGGAAGGTGGAGAGTGACATAGGAGTAGCTTGTGATGTGGATTTGGGAGTGGAGAGTGGAGAGTGGAGGAGAGTTTGTTTGTGGGTGGAGTGTTGATGAGAAAGAGAGAGAGAGAGATTGTATTAATATTAAATGGAGAAACCTTAAAAAAAAAAAAAACTTAGGTATGTTAAGTAATTAATATGTTTTAATACGTTTAAGATTTCTTTGTCTTGAGTAAAAAAAGAGAAAGACAATAGAAAAAAAATCAGAACACTAGATAGTAAGATAAGAGAGAGAGAGAGAGAGAGAGAGAGAGAGAGAGAGAGAGAGAGAGAGAGAGAGAGAGAGAGAGAGAGAGAGAGAGAGATTTAAAGGGATGAAGAGAGGAAGAGGAAAACTGTAAGGGTGGTTGGGGAAAAAATAACCACAATTTCTTCCCAGTCTTCCTCTTCTTTCCCCTTTCTCCCGTTCTGTCACCCTTTCCCTCTTTTTCTCTCCCTTTCTCGCCCTTAGTGGAGTTTACACAAGCTAGACAGACAGACAGACAAGGAGGGCGCCAAAGGGAAGGTGGAAAAAAGGGAGAAACATAAAAAAGGGAGTTTGAAACGAAAACCATTCGCCTTTATGTGTTGTGAATGTCACCTATTTGTTACCTCTCTCTCTCTCTCTCTCTCTCTCTCTCTCTCTCTCTCTCTCTCTCTCTCTCTCTCTCTCTCTCTCTCTCTCTCTCTCTCTCTCTCTCTCTCGTTGCTTTATCACACATTCAATAACAATAATAGCAACAATAGTAGCGATAACACACACACACACACACACACACACACACACACACACACACACACACACACACACACACACACACACACACACACACACACACACACACACACACACACACACACACAGGTCCAATCATTACATAGCTATACAGAGAGAACTGCCAATACCTCTCACCTTTACGGATGCTAATAACACCTTTATTTGTTACTGAATTTAAAGAAGGGACATTGTAAGGTACTTTAATCAGCTAATCCGTTAAGCTATAGGAGTTAATTGACGCACCGCTTTCATTAATTCGTTCATTTTTTTTTTTTTATTTAATTAGTTCGTTACTTAGTTTGTTAGTTGGTATTCTTTTTCAAGTCATCAATAAAGTTTCACTGTAGGACGTTTTGATGAAATGTTATAGAAGTTTTTTGATGTTGTTGCACCTAATTTTTAATCAGTCCGTCAAATTTAAGTCTTATTCATAACTTCTTAAGGGTGGTTGTTCCTTGCTTCTCATAAAGTGAAAGGGGAGAACTTTATTTGATTAACTCGTATTGTTTGACGATGTCCTATTTTCGAGTCACGTTTGCTTGTTTGTTTATTTATTCATTCATTCATTCATTTATTTTTTGCTTTCTCGCATTGCTTTTTTGCCAACATTATACTCTGTCAGGTCGATGTGTCATTGATCAAGATTTGTGCAGTTTTTACTAGTATTTTTTTATTCAGATTTTATTTATTTATTTATTTATTTTTTTTAGCCGTAATTTTTTTTATTGAAGTTACACAGTACTGTTCATCATTATTATTGTGTGAAATTGAGCTGTTTTACTTTCTTATATGTAACTACTACTACTACTACTATTACTACTACTACTACTACTACTACTACTACTACTACTACTACTACTACTACTACTACTACTACTACTACCCCATAGCATTATATCCGATAGAGAGGCACAGTAGTCATTGATAAACTTGTAAGTAGAGCATAGCGGAGTAGGGGAGGTGCTATCATCATAATGTTATCAATGGACACAGACAGACAGACACTCCGCCCCTTTGTCCACGAACCACATACACGCCCCTATCTCACACCCCCCCCAACACTCCAACACACATATGCAGCGGGTTTTGGGGTTTAGTGCGGTGTTACAAATCGTGAGTTGTAGTTGATGTTGCGTTGAGTTGCGCGACGGGAGTGTTAGGCTTAGAGATTGAGAGGAAGTGTTGCGAGACTGTGTTGCAACGCTGTGTGGATCTCGTTGTGTGTTCCGTCATTTCTTCTAGGTTTAAGGTTGTCGGGATGTGTTGTAAGTGAAAGTTAGAAACGAGAGAGAGAGAGAGAGAGAGAGAGAGAGAGAGAGAGAGAGAGAGAGAGAGAGAGAGAGAGAGAGAGAGAGTGTAGCATATGCACTGGGTTTTTTTAAGTGTGTGTGTGTTTGTGTGTATAGTTTGTCTCACGTGAGACTCAAAACCAGTCTCAGCTGGTACTGAATTTCCTGTTCTCTCCGCATTCTTATTCCATCATGCGTTGCGTCCTAAGTTCACGAGTGAGTGGCAGCCTCGTACTGGAGGTAAAGGAGTAACGCTGTAATTGACGTCAGCACTAGCCGCTTCCATCTTTGTGACGCGATATCAGTCCAGGAAAGTTTCCTTTTCTTTTATTGTCATTTCGATGAGTCATTGTCAAGAAGTGAGGTCAGCTTTGTTTATTCAACCTTTCATATATACTTTGAATCACCAGTTACTAAAATTTGGAAGGGTGATGATGAGTGGATTAGAGGCAGCGCGGCGCGGGGTGTGGAGTCCCGCGCAGGGAAGGTGGAGAGATAATACTGAGCGTCAGTCAGCAGGAAAAGCGAGGGATGCCATAGTGCTTTGACGTCACTGCGGCTGCCACGCCTCCATCTATGGCGTCACTAGTGGCCTGGGTGGTGTGAGTAATGGGCCTTATCTTGCTAGGTCACTCGCTCAGTACTGGACCAAGAGGCGCGCGTACTGCTTAATAGTTCACGACTGCCAACGCCCGCCACCACTCCTGCCTCCGCGGCGCACCGAACGGAGGGAGCGGCTAAGCAGTGTGAACTTACCAAGAGGCGTGGAGTGTTGACCAGACAGACCACCGCCCCGCGCCACCATCATTTGTGTGTCTGGTGCACCGTGCATGAAGGCGTTGTGGTGTAGAACATAGCACCTTTTTGTACTGAAACAGACTCAGTAATGACCGAAAGTGAGGAGTAGAGTGTTTAGTTATAACAGAAACCTTCACCTCTTATCATTGCTTTTACATCAAGGCGAAGTGAAGTGGTCTTGTTAATGACACGCCTTGTATCGAAACCAACTCACTGCTGACCCTAAGTGTTGCTTGGAGTGTTTACAATACAGTACTAAAGACGAAGTGAAGTGATCTTAGAGCGTTTTTGTATCGTGAAGGAAGTAAGCGAAGGCAGAACACCGCATACCGTTCATTAATTGATCGATTGATATTTTAATTGCGCAGGAACTAGCTGACAACGTCTTTTAAGAACTGGAGATTGACACAAGCAGGAGTGAAGTGTCGCTCTTTCCTGGTGACCGAGTCGAGCAGTGATTTAGCCGCCCCACCAGGTTTGACATTGAGAGCACCTGTGATTGACTGGAAAATTGAGGCGCGGGGAGTGTGTGGCGGTGACGTTGACGCTGCGCTGGTGAAAGAACTGACTATCCCACACCAGTTTTGGATTATGAGAAAGCTGTAGAGAGTGAGTGAGGAGTCATAAGCCGCAAGGGTGAGTCAGTTGGCTGAGTTTACATAATGCTGCAGGAAGTGAGTCGCCGTGGAAGGTGGAAGGCTCGGTGGGAAGTCCCCTGATGGTAGAGCCTCAAGGATGTGACACAAAAATTCTACCTTACTCCACCTTCCCTTGAACCATCATGCCACTCCTCCCCTTCCTTCCTTCCTTCCTCTGTAAACCTCACGTAAATAAATAAACTTCATCGAGTTCCTCGTCTGCCTGCCCCGTAAACCTGCACCTTGTTCTCTCTCCAGTAAACCCCACGTCTGTACTCTCTATCCTTGTAAACCTTCACCCTTCCGTCTCTCTCCTCCGTAAACCTCACCTTGCCATCTCCTTTCCATTTAAATCCCGTTTTCCAGCCCTCACCACTTGTAAAGCTCACTCGTGTTCCCTTCCTCCCTTAAAGACTCACTCTACTCCACCTGAAATCTTCCACCTTGGCTCCCGTCCACCAAAATAGTGTTGCTGTGCTATTCTTTACCTTACGTCCAGATGATTCACGTAGTGTAAAGGTTAACTAGTGTGACGCATTTCCGATGATTTAAATTTATATTCGTAACTTGCTTTATATATTCAGATTTAGTACGTGTGGTTATGAAACTTTTCCTTCCTGTTCTCTTTCATTCGGATTTATTTTTGTGTGCATGCAACAGTTAAATTATCATAGTATGTCACAGGATTTTTTTTTTTTTTTTTTTTTTGTGTGTGTGTGTGTGTGTGTGTGTGTGTGTGTGTGTGTGTGTGTGTGTGTGTGTGTAGCATCTGTACAACATTTATTTATTTACATTCCATTGAGACTAACCAGTTGTTTTTTTAAAGAGTCATTAATCATATTTTATCGCGTTTTATTTATTTATTTTTTCTAACCCCACCCGTGCCAGGAGACCTAAAGCCAAGATTAAGTAATAGTAAAGTGACATCTCAGCAACATTCAAGTCAGTATGAGTGTCAGAAATTTACTTAGTTTTAATTAGTCATATCCTTAAGTATTAGGAGCCCTCGTACTCAGAGAACCTTATGGATTATTAACATCAGCATCCTAGTCCCATTCATCATCTCCTTTCTTGACAGACATTCGTACATCATTTTGTCTAAAAACGTACTCATCATTTGTACCTTCGACTGATAAAAAAAAAAAAAAAAAAAACGTACTTATGGCGCTCACACACACACACACACACACACACACACACACACACACACACACACACACACACACACACACACACACACACACACACACACACACACACACACACACACACACACACACACACACACACCTGTACGTCATAACCCCTCACATTCTTAACCCACCTGTCAAAACCTTCTCTCTACCTGACGCACGAGACTCACACACTAATCACTCATCTTTGACCTGCACTCGACGTTGCCCTTTATTTATTTATTCATTTACTTCTTTTTTTTTTTTATACGCGTACATCAGTCGACTTTTAGCACTTCTGTTTGCTTCACTATGACCGTCCTCTCCTTCCTTTGACCTTTATCTTCACCTGTGTGCGTCAGATCCTGTCTACCTCTTCTAAATACACTTTCGATCTGTCATAAGGTGTAAAGGTGCATTTTTAATCCCACCCTCTCACCCACCTCACCCACCCTGTAGCCAGGTGATGCAGGTAAAGAAAGGCGCGGCTGCCACTCCTTTCCCGCGGCACACCTGGCCAATAAAAGACACGTGTATAGGTGATTATAGGGGTTTGAAGATGTTCCCTTGTCACGTGACCTGTGGATGAGTGATTGTCAGTTGTTTTTGTTCCTGAATTATTAATTTATGAGATAACAAAGGAGGAATAGGAGATTTTGTGTTAGTTTTTTGTTTATTTTATGTTGGGAGGAGGAATAATTATTGATATAATGGAGGGAAAGAGAATAGGAAGGTAATAGCTTAAGGAATAGAGAAATTTATAGCAGAAGCACCCCGTATTTTTTTCTTCTCTTGTATATTTGATTGATAATGGGATAATACTAATACGCCTTGATGACTCTCTCTCTCTCTCTCTCTCTCTCTCTCTCTCTCTCTCTCTCTCTCTCTCTCTCTCTCTCTCTCTCTCTCTCTCTCTCTCTCTCTCTCTCTCTCTCTCTCTCTCTCTCTCTCTCTCTGCTTTGGTTTTGTTCAGAAACTTATTGCAAAGAAACAAAGCGGTACTCACGAAGGTTGTTTATGAGTTATGTAATTCTACTAAGCCTAATGAGTCAGGTTCAGTGAGTCAGGTGTGGTTATGTGAAGTAAGGCGGCATCCCATCCATCCGCTGGAGCGAGGACTGGCACCTGCTTGAGAGGAAAAAATTTAGTGTGTCACGGTGAAGTGTAGGAGTAAGATGTGTGTGTGTGTGTGTGTGTGTGTGTGTGTGTGTGTGTGTGTGTGTGTGTGTGTGTGTGTGTGTGTGTGTGTGTGTGTGTTAAGATGATACACCCACACTGCATGATTAATAGTAACGTGTTTACAACGGAAAAAAAAAATAGTCTGACAGCTTTGCTCATTTCAAGAAGACTGATGACAATTTTAAATGAGTTGTGAGCAAAGCCAGATACCAGTCCGCAAAACACATATCAAGCAGTTTTGTGTGTGGTGTTTTTGTGGGTGCACATATTGCGGTGTTCAGTTTATGTGGGAAGCTGTCAAGTGTGGCAGAAGGGAGCTGATGAGTAGTGAATGAGTGAAACAAACCGTGAATCAATAAATAGTGTCGGTGAAGCAACATTCACGAACTCTTGGTGTTACAAATCAGTCATGTGTCCTGTGTTTTGGTGTTGAGACGCTAAAGTAAAAGATATCGCTTCCATCCGTTCGTGTGTTACATATTTCACAAATCAGTGTTACATAATCGTGGAACTTTTTCTGGCATGTCTAGTATCAGTTTGGAAGAAAAAAATATTCAGGTGCTGTATTGCGTGAAAGCATTAAAGATTGTGTAGAACGTGTGGATGATGAAAGCTTGCAACATTCCACTCACCATTAAGTTAAGAGCATTAAGGTCCATATCCATATGTAATGATGAGTAGAGGAGTGTGTGGGTGAATGCGTGTCACATTCCACTGAATGATGACTTACATCTCCTTTGTGGAAAGAAGAGATGAACGCGTACCACATTCCACTCAGCGATAAGATTATTATTTTATTATTATTATTATTTTTTTTTTTTTTTGTGTGTGTGTGTGGGGGGGGGATGAGATGATGTGTCACATTCAACTCGGCGGTGAGGTATCTGTTTATTTATTCACCCCTCCTTCCAGGCAAGACACAGCCCACGTGCGTCTAGGAGCAACAGTTATGACGAGGACCGTGTTCAAATGTCAGCATCATCACCACTTAGAACTCGCCCGGAAAACAGCGATGCGTCAGTTTTATTTTTGCTTTCTCAAATGTTTCGGCACTTTATCTCGACTACGTTCAACAGGCTTTACTGGGAGTTACTGTCATTTTAAGAATATGTTCCTGATTCTGGTGATTGTTTAACAAAGATTCTACACCATTAACTGGAAGAGCAGTATGAGAACCCTACGAATTATCTCATCATCCTTTGGAAATTGCCCTAATGAGAATACGGGCCTTAGTCTTCCACCGTATATCAAAGAAGTTATTTTTATTTTCATTGTCTTTACTTATCAGTCCATTAATCGCGATAAGGGAGCTTTACGTATGATAAATCTATTTCTGTCGTGTTTAAAAAAATGTCATGTGTACTGATTCATGAAAAACGCCTCTAAGAAACAAAAAACCAAGAGGTGTTGCTGTGTACTGCTGCAAGGGCTTTATTTTTCTCCTCGAAATATTGTATCCTTTGTGTAATCCATCCGCTCTTTCTATTGTTTCTTTGTTTCTTTCTTTCTTTCGCCGCTACTCTAACCCTTTCACCGGGAAATTCTTCAACACTACTTATTCTTATTTTACTATTACTATTTTATTATTATTATTTGTAGTAGTAGTGGTAGTAGTATTTGTTCGTCTGTACGAGTTGTTTCAAGGCAAAAGTATTGGGCCATCTATGGAATAAACTACCACCACCGCCAGCCATTATTACCTTTATTACCTCAATAGTTATCGTGTCTGACGTTAATAACAAACATACGTAGAACTGAAAATAACAATGGTCATATTTAGTATCCGGGGTTTCGGTATCTCCCTCCGCGGTTCCTTTGTAGTTTGTGTGACGCCTGTGACGGGAGGGGACAAAAGGGGTGAGGGGCAGTGGTGGTGACGGCCGTAATGCTGTGGTTGTTGTGGCGGTGTGTGGTGCGCGGTGGGTGGCAGTGATGCAGTGACGGTGACGGATAGGATGTGACGAACGTTTACAGAGATGGCACGATACACACACACACACACACACACACACACACACAGAATATTGGATGGAAAGACTAGTGTTTGTGTGTGCGCTCTCTCTCTCTCTCTCTCTCTCTCTCTCTCTCTCTCTCTCTCTCTCTCTCTCTCTCTCTCTCTCTCTCTCTCTCTCTCTCTCTCTCTCTCTCTCTCTCTCTTCGAGCATGAAATTTATTTACTCACAAATTAGACTTTTTTTTCTCCTTCATTTCCCTCTTCCCGTTTTTCTCACCAATTAGCGAGAGAGAGAGAGAGAGAGAGAGAGAGAGAGAGAGAGAGAGAGAGAGAGAGAGAGAGAGAGAGATAAATGTAGGAAAAAAAAAAGGGAGAAGAAAAACAGATAACAAAAGCGATAATCTCTGACAAAACACCCTTTAATGCCACTCCATCCTGTCATTGAACTACCTCCTCTTCTTGCCTTATATATATACGAGCATGTCAACCTCTTCCCCCATAAATGTGTCTACTTCGTACTTTATAACTGTCAATTCTGAGTACATAGGCTACCATAGATGACGAGACACCTTGGGGGGGAATAGAGGTGGGGGGAGACGAGAGAACGGTGGATTAGTGCAATGCGAAGTTATTGAACGTTTTTTTCTTTTTTTTTTTTTTTTTTTTTTTTTTTTTAGGATTACGAAAATGAGACTTATTAGTATTTTTTCTTTAGAGTTTTAAGGGATCTCATCATGGTGTATAGATAGACTTGTACCACCATTGCTACTGCTGCCGTTAGTTGTAGTAGTAGTAGTAGTAGTAGTAGTAGTAGTAGTAGTAGTAGTGGGAGTATCATCATCATCATCATTGTTATAGTTATCGTTAATCAGTATGCTGCACCCATCAATACAGATGTAACAAAACACATTGGTATCAGTGAATGAAGCATGATTAGGGTGGTGGTGCCCCTCACACAAAGCATAGCCACGCATCTGTTGCCACACCTGCCGCCGCTACTTTGTTGGCGGCGCCTTTTTTCAGCGGTGTTGTTCACATTCATAATAGCCCCAACACATTTATTTACTTTTATTGCCGTCCCTTCAAACAAAGTTGTGTGTGTGTGTGTGTGTGTGTGTGTGTGTGTGTGTGTGTGTGTGTGTGTGTGTGTGTGTGTGTGTGGAATTGCGCTACTTCATTTTATTGAACATTTCTTCTTGTAATGATTTTTCTTGTGATTAGCATGTATTGCTTTGTTGTTCTGTACAGCATGTTGTCCTTATTAAGAGTGTGTGGTTCCTCTTCCCCAGGGACGGTGTAGCTGGGGTGCCGCGCGCCCGGTGACGGGGTGAGGAGCGCAGCGCCGGCACCATGGCCACCATCGACGGACGCCCGGCGCAGTATGGCATCACGCTACGCCAACTGCGCGAGCTGATGGAGTCGCGCGGGGTTGAGGGAGTAGAGCGCATCCAACGGGAGTATGGCGGCACATTGGAGATCACCAAGAAGCTTTACTCCTCCCCAACCAATGGTAGGAGTCTGCGCCGCCTCTAACCTTTGGCACCGCAACTCCACTACATAGCACACATTCTTGTGAACATTACTGAAATTTTCAAGAATGTTTTCGTGATTGTAATGATACTGTAACGATGCCTTTGTCAAAAGCGGTGATAGATGCCTGTGATAACCTAAGTAATCATCTCCGTTGCATTTATAAATAGCCTTAGTGAAAGAAAATATATAGGAGAGAGAAGAGGTGTAAAGGAGAGAAGAAGATATGTAGAGGAGAGAAGAATAAGAAGGAATAGGTGAAGAGATGTGTAGAAAAGAGAAGAGGTATAGAGAAAAAGAAGGTATTGAGCAGAGAGAAACAGCATACGAGACTCCTTCCATTGCAGGGTTGAGTGGGAATGCCAGTGACATGGAGCATCGGAGACAGACTTTCGGCTCCAATGTCATCCCTCCTAAGCCCCCGAAGACCTTCCTGACGTTGGTATGGGAGGCACTGCAGGACGTGACGCTCATCATCCTGCAAGTGGCTGCCGTGGTGTCCCTGGGCCTCTCCTTCTACAAGCCACCAGAGGAAACCATAGCAGGAGGTTAGTTGTGGGAGAAGGAAAGGCAGCAGACAGAGAAGGGTTTGTCATATGGTCTTCAACATGAAAAATGTGAAAAATACAGATACGAATATTTTTTCTTGCATTTGATTTTATGAAGAGAGAGAGAGAGAGAGAGAGAGAGAGAGAGAGAGAGAGAGAGAGAGAGAGAGAGAGAGAGAGAGAGAGAGAGAGAGAGAGGAGAGAGAGAGAGAGAGAGAGAGTTTACGATTTACTGGAGTATTTCAGTTATTGCTCTCTTTGGTTCATTATTTTTTATGATGAATGATCAAGTCTAGCATGAATTAGACACTTGTAATTAGAATGAAAGTCTACCAGATTTGTACTTCTTTGTAACTTACAATTAATCATTATATCTAAGACATTAATTAAAAAATTACAGTGATTTCTCCAGAAATTATACTTCTTTTATCCATTTCATAATTAAATAAATAGCCTTTGACTTTTGCATTTATGCCTAGATTCAATCTTTGAACTGTCTGTGGAAGTAAATTTTCACAGATACGGAGAATAATGATGATATACAAAAACGTGTGCATTTAGTAATAGGACTTGTGCCCATGAGACACTACTTATCATTAAG
Organism: Scylla paramamosain; assembly: GCF_035594125.1. Classification (NCBI taxonomy): domain Eukaryota; kingdom Metazoa; phylum Arthropoda; class Malacostraca; order Decapoda; family Portunidae; genus Scylla; species Scylla paramamosain. The sequence continues at coordinate 6,756,322 of NC_087173.1, forward strand.
GCTGTTTTTATAATTCCCATGGTTTATATGTGTTTAAACATTGGCTAGAGTATTTGGACCTTTAAGGCTCGCCACTTTTCAAGGAATGCGCCAGACCTCTGCCACTCAGCACAGATAAGGGCGAAAGTACGAAGCCAGTAAGCCTACATATGGCAGTCTCAGTATAATACATGATACACATATATACCTGTGTCCACCAATGAATATGATTAACATGTTCATTAGGAAGAAACATAATGCCTTGTTCTATATTGTCAAACACACCTCCCATGTCCCCTATTGCTTAGATTTAACTCATGAAGCTCCACCTGATAATTATGAAACTTGCTCTGTTGGGTGTAGACATGATTAGATGAGTTCATTGCAATTCCCACATCCCCTCCAAAGTCTTATTGGGTAAGCAAATTGACTGGTTTTCGCATTATTTTATAACATATTCATCCTGCTTTGTGTTGGAAATGAAAAAAAAAAAAAAAGTTTGCTGCTCATAGTGGTTGATGATAAATAAACAGTTTTGCAAAGCTTCCACACTTTAATGTGTTTGTTATTTGAGTGGAACTAAGGACACCTCATTCTGTATTTGTGCTGCTATTCTCAAATTAATGTGTGGCTTTTGCTATGCATGTTCAGGTTCAAGAAGGAAAAATAACATGGCATGATAGGCATTGCTTTTATTTATTTATTTTGTTATAGACAAGTAATGCATTGTTTCTTTTCAGTACAACTATGAAACTGATGACAATATGCTCCTCCCCACTCTCTCTCTCTCTCTCTCTCTCTCTCTCTCTCTCTCTCTCTCTCTCTCTCTCTCTCTCTCTCTCTCTCTCTCTCTCTCTCTCTCTCTCTCTCTCTCTCTCTCTCTCTCTCTCTCTCTCTCTCTCTCTCTCTCTCTCTCTCTCTCTCTCTCTGCCATTGTAATAACTAACATGCTGCCTTTCTCTTTCCTTTTTTGCATGTTCCTCACTGGCAGCAGCAGCAGAAAGTAAGTAAGCCATTGCCTTTATGAATGTCTGTCCTGTTAGAGACAAAAATATCATGAATAATAAAAATATATATATATACACATATATATTAATACTTATACTCATATACAAGTATTTTTGAACTGATGCATATTATAGTTACATTTTACGAAACTGGCTTTTTAAATAGTTCTAATTTTACTGTGTATATCAATATGCCATTCTACTTTCATGACCAATGGCGTTTAGAGGGAATTGCTGATGAAGGTAATGAGAAGGAAAGAATCCCCAATAAAGAATGCATTATTCTGTATTGTAACTTAGTAAAAGTACATTCTTAACCAGCTTCTCCCTTGGATAAGTACAGTGTAAAGCCCCTCTTGTAGCCCTCTCTGCAGCCTCAGTCTTAATGCAACAGGAAGATACTGGATAATTAAGAAAATGAATGACTCATAATAAAGAAGTCAATAATTTGATTTACTTATTACTGCTAACCTCAGCAAGAGCCTTGAGTCGCAAGCAACAGAGGCTGTGGACCAAATATCAACATTTGTATCTCTAAAAATTTTTCCGTAATTACTAAACTCCGTGAAATGAAATTGACAGTACAGCTTCCTGCCACTGAGTAACTGTGGTGGTGGTATGTCAGAAAGACCTTGGTAAATTGCATTATTTGAAAAAAATGCATGTTTGTTTCATGCCCTGTGAAAAAACAAGGTGTGCCAAATGGATAACTTGAATTTTCTTCAGCCATGATATGAGCTATTCATTTCATTTGTTCTTTAATATAAGAATGTCAAGATTATAAAAGCTCATGTGGCCCAATTCCTTCATTATATTAAGACATTAATACTGCAGTGGATCAGTTAGTGGAAACTGTACTGTATGTGGTAACTTCATTTATATTTGAATGAGGACACGTCACTTCCCGATGCTTTGTTAAATAACTAGACGCCAGCGAGCACCGACTAGAGAGTCTGCACCTGTAGTGTGTCTTCACAGTGCAGACAGAAGCCACAGTTTGAGATCACAGATCATTGTGTTGTGCCTTGAATTCCATCTTAACTTTGTGAGGATCTACTGTGTGTGTGTGTGTGCCTAACCTAAACACAGTCGAGCTTCACAGGTTGTACTGCTGTACTCTCCGAATGGATATTTAAAAAATGGCCGTTTCATAAGTACAAGCACTCTTAATGACAAATTCTTGAAATTTATTTAATTTCCCTTTTTAAAACCAGATCTTCCTGTTTAACCCTGAAATGTCATAATAAACTTTAACAAAGAGACCATCTATGAGATCATGATAAGACTTAATAACTCTGGTGAGGAAAATATATTGTGATGCTTTGCCTCTTTACCTCCCTGGCAGAGTCATATTTTATATTTCCTCCTGTTTTAAGAGTATTCCCCAGTCTCCATCATGCTCAAGTACTGTAACTTTCAAGAACCTAAAGTTAAATAAATACCTTCAGCCATAAAATTATACATTCATGGAATAACTAAATGAAGCTATGTACTCAGCAAAACCCAGTATCCTTGCTGTTTCCTCTATTGGTGCCATCAGTCACAATCATGGTTAGTGTGTATCTATTCTCACCACCAAATCATCTATGAAGTTTCTTGCTTTTGCTTTTAATGTTAATTATTTTGTACATAAAACTAGTGTTGGCACATAGCAAGCACAAGTGGATGTCCAGACCCCTTGTGTAGTGGCTTCCTACTCCCTCCTTGTGGTGTAGTGCAGTTGGGTCTTCACTCACAGTAAACACTCACTCAAGATGAGCCAAGTTGACATTCAGTGGGCATCTTGAGGTCTCATTTCACCAAGTTCTCACTAAACTGAGTTCTCATGTAACTGCATCAAACTCACATTGCTTACCATAGAGACATCATTGAATTGAAGCTCTGTTTGTGTGCCAAGTCAAATGAGTCTCTTTCTTATTTTATTTGTTTATTTTTATTTATTTATTTATTTATTTATTTATTTATTTATTTATTTATTTATTTATTATTATCTCTAAGACTGCATTTGATTGATTCTTCATACTGAAACCCATGGTATTACATGAGCACAATATTGTGGTACCATTCAAACAATCAGTATTTCAGCACTTCCCTCCCTGCATTTCATTTATTTCTTTAGTCCAGCTGAGCCCTTGTCAAAAATTGGCTTTCAGCTATTCAATTAAGTGTCAGGTCTTACTTATATTATTTTCCTGGGAAGAGCTTTCAAAGAAATTCACTGTGAGATCTTAAATCAAGGACATTCATATGATGTCTTGAAAGTAGTGTCAAGGGAAAACCAAAACTGCCATTGATCCCAAGGAGTTGATACCCAGCAATGTGCCACCACACGCAACACTATTTAGGTCGATGTTTTACCGTCTTACACTATTATCCAAAAGTAGATGTTTGTGTATTCAGTGCCCAGTATAATCCTCCTCTTATTCCCTGTCTTATTACCTCTGAGAAATGTGTTATTTATAATATATATCTTCCTAAAGAGAGCCTAAATATCCATTATAAAGTAGTGTTCTGAGTGTGGTCATGACTGCATTAAAGGAGCAGCAGTTGTGTTGAATGAGCATGATGAATGTGGTGTGTTTCTGGGGTAGCTTGTGAGTGAGGGACCACTGAAGGAAGTCATGTAGGTCAAGGAGTAATTCTTATTGAGTGGATGAGGCAACCTTCACCACATTACTTGGTGATGTGGAGCTTTGGGAGTTATTTGGAAGGATCAATTTACCATAAAATGTCAATGATAAATGATAAAAGTATTGTACTATTGCATCTTTGTATATGTATATGCACATAGTATGTCTATGTACTTCACTTGCTTGCCAACTTATGACTGTAGTCGCTAAATTCATATGTTGATGTGAAGATAAGTTGAAAGAAGGGGAGGCAAGGAAGGCAGTGTGTTTGGTGGACCTTGTAGGGATTTCAATAGATGCCCTTCATGATTTATCTGTACTTAGAAACTCTTAAAAGACCATCAGTAAACATAGCATTGTGTCACACAGCTCAGTTATACCCTTTTCTAGGCCGTACATGTTATGATTCATGGAGTTGAGGTGATAAGCATTTGTCCTAGTGTTGAATGTCACTCTGAGGTATAAATAGGTTGATGCTGTCCAAAGAAACTTGCTCTCTTCTTCCCTGTAAAAACTGTAGTGGCTGAGGAGGTCACATGATTAGTAGATTAACCCATTTCTCCTTGCAGTGGGCCATCACGATGAGGGTGAGGAGGAAGCTGGATGGATCGAGGGTGTGGCCATCCTTATTTCTGTGGCAGTTGTTGTTTTTGTCACAGCCTTTAATGACTACACAAAAGAGAAACAGTTTCGGGGACTACAAAGCCGTATCGAGGGCGAGCACAAATTTTCGGTTATTCGAGGAGGTGAAGTTCAGCAGATAGGCGTTGGGGATATTGTCGTCGGTGATATTTGCCAAGTAAGACCTGATTCTGTTCTGCCACCACTCTGTCCGTCCTCACCCCTCCTGTGTGTGTGTGTGTGTGTGTGTGTGTGTGTGTGTGTGTGTGTGTGTGTGTGTGTGTGTGTGTGTGTGTCTTACTTAGGCGTGTGTTTAGCGACCATCTGTGCTCCTTGTTGACTTAGTTACTTTCCTTGTAATGTAAACCACCAGACTCACGTATGACAGCTTGTTAGCCTGATTAAAGTGCTTTTGATGTTACATTGGTTCACTATAGCAGTATTAGCATAGCTGATAAATGGTAAATGAAGTAAATGAAACTAGTTAATGTAAGATTTAAGTCAAAACTGATATTTTTGTAATATCAGGACCTGAAGTATAATTAAATACTCAAAATGTTAATAGTACATTAATTCATCCAATATGATGTGGAGAGTTTAAGAGATTATTGTTCAGATATACACAAATGACAAGAATAATGTAAAGTAGGAATTCTTGTAAAACCTATAATTCACATGTTGAGTTCATTATGAGTTATATATATTTTGATCCGAAAAGGTTCATTAGTGGGGGCATGTGTGGTAAGACTTTGGCTGAACTGACTGTAGTAGTGGTGCTTCAAGGAGCAGTAACTAGACACATGAGAGGCTTGAGAGAAGAGTGATCACATCTTAGTTTTACACGTGCCTCATAATACATTGGTGCCTAATTCAAAACTACTAACCATTCTGTATCTTAAGTAATGTACAGCTTTATATGATTTGTCTGTTATGCTGATCCCTTTGAGTATTTTATGTCTTATTTTTTTCTTAATTTTCATCATGTTTTGGTAGGCAACACAAAAAAGGTGTTGCCAGAAGACCCTGGTTGACTCTGGTTATGTTTCTTTGCTTTTGTATATATTTGCTACAGTATCTTTCCCACACTTGTTCATGACTGCCTCACGGATACAGGCACAGGTCACAGCAAGGTCTTCTGAGCCACCTGTCATCATAAGCTCTCCATCTTTTACCATCATTTTTTCATTTATGCATCAACCATTAAGCTATATAAAGGATAACCAAAATACCAAACTTTTATATTTCTTAGTTAATAAAAGAAAAATCTCAAAGGTGTAATAATTTATGTATTAAATGATAAGCTTTTATGTTGTTCACATAGTTAGGCATTTTAAGAAAAAGAAATATTTTTCTTAAGATTTATAACTCAGGAATTAACTGGTGCTTTGTGTTTGTGCATTTCCAGATTAAGTATGGTGACTTGTTACCAACTGATGGCATTTTGTTACAAAGTAATGATTTGAAGATCGACGAGTCCTCACTAACAGGAGAATCAGACCATGTAAAGAAAGGGGTTGACCTTGATCCTATGGTGCTCTCAGGTAAAGAAATGGAGTCAAAATGAGGAAGTGTGTGTGTGTGTGTGTGTGTGTGTGTGTGTGTGTGTGTGTGTGTGTGTGTGTGTGTGTGTGTGGAAAGGTAGTTTTCATATATATAGATTAGTGTCCTTTGAAGTCATGATCTGAATCTTTGCAGTTACAGGTGACTTATGACTCCTCCCAGGAGAGGCCTTTATATTGCCATCTCTTGTGAAGGAAAAAAAAAAGGTGTTTACTGGTGCAATTTTTCCTACAGGGACGCATGTAATGGAGGGGAGTGGCAAAATGATTGTTACTGCTGTTGGTGTAAATTCGCAGGCAGGTATCATCTTCACCCTGCTTGGGGCTGCTGCAGATGAAGAGCAAGTAGAGGCCCGGAAGAGGAAGAAAGGTAATCTGTCATGCACTGAGCTAAATACCCCAGTGATTGAAAGCTTCCACTAAATTCAATTTTCTCTCTGTGGTTGGTACTATTCTAGGTGATTAGTGTTGCAGGGATGATAGCTGAGCTTCATTGTGGAAGGAAGAGTAGGGAAAGTTTTGTATTTTTTTACTTTAAAGAGTATTTTTTACATTTTAAAATATAAACACATATAGAAGTGGCTTATTATTGAACTCCACTAGGAAGAGTAACATAGGAAGGAAATATGTACCAATGAAGCTCAGGCCTTAACTCAGCCACAACACAGCCAGACTCTCTGAGTTGTGGACATTTTTTTTTCACTGTCAGTTTTTATATTTCTCATTTATAGACCTCCTCACACATCTTATTGAATCTAGGCACTCACCTGATACTCTATTATTATTATTATTATTATTATTATTATTATTATTATTATTATTATTATTATTATTATTATTATTATTATTATTTGTTTAAACTTTTTTACTACAAAGCCCACCCTCTTACAGTTTGCATGCTGCACCCCCAAACAAAAGCCAATCTTTTCCTTATTTTATAAAAGTGAATGACTTAGTTTTAGGCATGTTAGTAAAAGCCATGGAATAGATTTTTTGAAGTTAATGGGAGATGACTGTAGAAACTTCTTCTAGATAACATAGGGATGGCAGCCTTTCTTTTATAGTTCTTTTTGTTTTAGTTCCACACAGCAATAGGCTTACTGACTGAAGTAATATATTATTTTCAAGTTACAGTACACAAAACACACTTTTAAGTTTCTACTAGCTATTGCACTATAGTTGCTGAATCTTGTAATAGCTCATAGTGAGGGAGGACTCTACTTCCACAATTGTAGTCGGGCAATATTGCAGCTGTACAAGTAGTGTGATCTCAGGCTATGCTAGAGTTATATCACTCAGTATTAAGAGTAATGATTATTGATCCAGCTCATAGAAAATGGTCAGTAGCTCATCCAAATTTCATATTAAGTGGAGGAAAAGAAAATTTGATCAGTTCAGTTTTTGTACTCTGTCCTGCCAAGCTGTGGATGGTACACCTTTGGCAGTGAAGAAAAGAGTCCCTAATACTACAAGTGCATAACCTTTATTTGCACTGAGATTGCCTCAAAACTAGTCATAATAATTTATTGATATTATTTTGTCTTATCCTCTGAAGTTAAGCACTAAACTTTACTGACTTAAATTTAAACAAGCTTTAGTCTCATTTTATTTTCATCTTTAGAAATGGAACAGTTATGCAACACATTCCTTCAAGCTGCCAGTTGCACAGAGTTGTGTGGCACCTCCTGTTATGAAGCTACTGACTGGATTCTGACTCACAGTTGTGGTTTAGCCTGTTGACTAGCAGTCCTCTAACCAGGTTTCTCAGTACCTATTAGTGTTTCTCTTACCTTTGCCACTTAAAGCTTAAAGATTTGATTTTGATACCCCATCTAGTACTAATGATTTTATTGTTTTCCAACATCTTTTTTTTGCATGTAACCCCTGACCAACCAACCAACCACTACTGTTGTTGCCATCCGACCCCATCATCTTCATCTCTCATCGCTTGTGCCCCAAAACAGAGGCCAAAAAGCAGCGGAAAATAAAGAAGAAGGGCGGTTCGGGCGAAGAGTTGATTGACGTCAATCCTAGTATGGCTCCTGTGGCTTTTAGTACTTCACATCCTCCTGCTGCCTTTGTTTCTTTCCAGGATATGTAGTTGTCATTTGCTTTCATCCACTTCCCTCGTCTCCCATTTTCTCTGGCGTGCGAATTTTCTGTGTGTGTTCCACATTGATATTTGGGTATCTTGTTCTACTTTTTTGCACTGTGTTTTTTGCCAAAATGATATTCAATCTATATTCCAGTAGGTGACTTTAATTTTCTTGCCTCTATGTTTGTCATGTCCATGTGTGTTGCAGAATTGATGTTGTGGTAGAGATGTTTCTTACTGTATTCTATGTGAAGTGTTTATGCTAAGACTTGCTAAGGAATATTATTGCATCAAGGATTACAGTGTCAGTAATTTTGGTGATATTTGATACAAAGGCTTTTTTTAATACCACATACATATGTGTCACATTTATTAGTGATGAGTTTTAACATCAAGGATATGTATATATATAACTTTCCATTAATGCATGTTTTTAACTTTATTTACCTACATCATTTTAATGCAGTTTGGTATGAATACAAGGTTTACAAGAATTTTATCTCAACAGTTTGACTAATTAGTTACTTTTACTGACTGCTTTGCTTGGGAATGCTAATAAACAAGCTATATGATGAACATTGTCAAAATATCAATGGCTGCTCCACTTACAGATAAGCAAGACGGCGGTGAGGCTGGCTCTGTGACGGGTAACTCTCACCACATAACAGCTAACTCCACCAGTGCCGACGGAGACATCAGAAATAACAAGCACTCTAAAGGGGAAGAGGAAGATGAGACACAAAGATCAGGTGGAAAGAGCCAGGAAAAATCTGTTCTACAAGCCAAGCTTACAAAGCTTGCTATCCAGATTGGCTATGCTGGTGAGCAAAAATTGTCATTGATTTCTTTTTTTTTTTCCCCCCACAATATGATGCATATGTAGATCAGCAGAAATACTGTACTATTTTTTGCATATATTCATAATTGTTTGATCAAAACTTTCTCCTCTTTTCAGGTTCTTTCATTGCTGTGCTAACAGTTGTGATTTTGATTGTCCGTTTCTGCGTACAAACATTTGTTATGGAAGGCAAGCCGTGGTCTCCGTTTTATGCCAATCATTTTGTTAAGTTCTTCATCATCGGTGTTACTGTATTGGTGGTGGCTGTGCCAGAGGGTCTGCCCCTTGCTGTCACTCTCTCACTGGCTTACTCTGTGAAGGTGAGGAGAACCACCGTGCCAAATCTTTGTACCTTTGTATGAAAGTAGTTGTTAGTATTAATTAAGATGAGAAGTAAGATACAAATAATTACTAAAAATCTGTGTTAAATGAATTAAGAAAACTGAGCTGCTCTGAATTGTCTGTACACAATAGCTTAAACCACATTAACCTTGTTCCTTCACATTATCATTTTTATTTATTTATTTATTTTTTTACTCTGCAGAAAATGATGAAAGACAATAACCTGGTGAGGCACCTGGATGCCTGTGAGACCATGGGCAATGCAACAGCCATCTGCTCCGACAAGACCGGAACTCTCACCACTAACCGCATGACTGTCGTTCAGGCGTACATTTGTAGCGAGGACTACAAGAACATGCCAAAGTTTGAATCCCTCCCACACAATGTTGCTGATCTGCTGCTGCATGCAATCAGTGTCAACTCTGCCTACACATCTCGAGTGCTGCCTGGGGATAATCCAGGGGACTTGCCGAAGCAGGTATGTGGTCAGACTGGTAGCAAGGGAAGAGAAGCATGACTGTGATACTTCAACACTTTGTAGATGCCAGTGAGACAACAAAGTAATTTTTCCAATAATGTTTATCTTTTTTCAGGTTGGTAACAAAACAGAATGTGCTTTGTTAGGATTTGTGTTGGACCTTGGGAAAAGTTATCAGGCAATCCGTGATGAAATAACAGAAGAAAACTTTCATCGTGTGTACACATTCAACTCTGCCAGAAAATCCATGTCCACGGTGATTCCTCGCGACGGAGGGTACCGTATTTTCACTAAAGGTGCCTCAGAAATTGTTATGAAAAAGTGAGTGTCATTTATTCTATAATGTACATGAAACAATTTACTTTTTGAAAGAAATGTGCTGTAATCAGTATATGATGATGTAAGAAAGTCATTGTATGTGGCATTAATGTAAACAATTTGTACAGGTGCTCCTTTATCCATGGTAAGGATGGTAAACTAGAAAGCTTCTCAAAATCAATGCAAGATCGCCTTGTTCGAGAAGTGATTGAACCAATGGCGTGTAATGGTCTACGCACAATCTCAATTGCATACAGAGACTTTGTACGAGGAAAAGCCGAAATTAACCAGGTGAAGTACATCTTTAACTTTTATTGAACTTGAATTGATCAAACAATATTAATAAACATCTTGATACATTTTGTATTGTCAGATATTTTAGGGAAAGTCAGGATTTAGCTGAAGTAATAAGTATTCTTATGTGCTTCAACTACAGAGAATATATATAATACTCCTGCTTCAGCCTGAGTTTTCTTGCCACGCTCATTTGTCTCATCTTCATTATTAACTAATGTGCTTTTTTTGTTTCATCATTCAGGTACACTTTGAAAACGAGCCTCACTGGGATGATGAAGACCACATAATTAACAACCTGACCTGTCTCTGTGTGCTGGGGATTGAAGACCCAGTGAGACCTGAAGTACCTGATGCAATCCACAAGTGCCAGCGAGCAGGCATCACCGTGCGCATGGTGACTGGCGACAATATCAACACTGCGCGTTCCATTGCCTCCAAGTGTGGGATCCTCAAGCCTGGTGACAACAGCCTTATTTTAGAGGGAAAAGAATTCAACAGACGAGTCAGAGATTCTTCAGGAAAAGTAAGTTGTAGTTTCCACGACTTGGGTGATGAGGTGAGGTATTTCTGTAGGATAATGCCAAAGTAATTTTTTTTTTTTTTTTTTTTTTTTTTTCCTGCCTGATTGTGTAGCTCTTCAGGCAGTACTGATGCAGGAGAGGAGGCACATTGGTGCTGGCCTGACCATTTGAAAATTTTAATGTAGAGGAGTTTCTGGCTGTTGTCAATTAATCCATGCTAGACTGGAAGTACTTAGCAGTAGTTGTTACTATTTGAGAACGTACTAAGTAGGTAAGTGATATTGACAAGATTCAGTTGTACTTAAGTTGTGATTCCTCTAGCAAATGTTTGCAGCATAAAAATTTATTCTTGCCCTTTAGTGAAGAATATGACAAAATGAAATATGTTTCCCTTTTATATTCCTTATGTACTGGAAATGCACCATTTCTGTGCCTTAAGGAGACAAATGAGTAAGTCATTGATTCTTTCAGGTCCAACAACACTTGGTGGACAAAGTTTGGGTGAACCTGCGTGTATTGGCACGCTCCTCCCCCACTGACAAGTACACATTGGTGAAGGGAATCATTGAGAGCAAAGTGAGTGCCAATCGAGAGGTGGTGGCAGTGACTGGTGATGGCACCAATGACGGCCCTGCACTGAAAATGGCCGATGTCGGCTTTGCTATGGTATGTGGTTACTTCCCAGGTCAGAGGCAGAGGCCAGGCTTCACTTATAAGTTCATGAGATCATGTAGCATGAAGATTAAATGTAAGAAAAAAGAACCCTGCCAATTTGTAATTTTCATTACACTGATGACATTACTTGTGTCATAAGACATAGAGTTGTGTCTTTTTAATACATTGTGATTTGTAAATAATTGTATGCTATACTGCTAAGCCTTTGTAGGGCTTTGGCTTTTATTAGAATTGAGGTTTAAGATAATAACAATTTAACAAGGTGTACTACACCATTCTCACTGACATTTTCCCCTCCACAGGGCATTGCTGGAACAGATGTGGCTAAGGAAGCTTCAGACATCATCCTGACAGATGACAACTTCACCTCCATTGTAAAAGCTGTCATGTGGGGACGTAATGTGTATGACTCCATTGCAAAGTTTCTACAGTTTCAGCTGACAGTTAATGTTGTTGCTGTTGTTGTAGCATTCGTTGGTGCATGTGCCATCAACGATAGCCCTCTCAAGGTAGGGTGCTGTGTGTTTCACTTGAGATAACATGTACTATAATTGTCCTACTCCCACACAGATATTTAGTCACATGTTAAAGTTGGTTTGCATAATTAGCAGCACAGCATTGTATGCATTCATTATATGACTTTTTTTTATTTATTTTTTTATATTTTTATAATTTTTTTTTCATCATTATCCTTCTTTTCTCAACTTCATTTGGAATTCAAACTTTGACACTTAGCTGAAAATTCAAGTAATGTAACTCAAATTTTCTCATGCTTTGACTCTTCATTATAGGCTGTACAAATGTTGTGGGTGAACCTCATCATGGATACTCTGGCCTCCTTGGCCCTGGCGACTGAGGCCCCAACCCCTGATCTGCTGCAGAGGAAGCCATACGGCCGCACCAAGCCTCTCATATCTCGCACCATGATGAAGAACATCTTGGGGCAAGCAGTTTACATGATTTCGATCATATTTCTTTTGTTATTTTATGGTGAGGTTCTCTTGTATTACTTTTATCCTTGGTAACTTGAAATTCAGGTTTCCTCGTAATTACTCTGTGTTCATCTAAATCTATCTAAGATTGTAATTTGCTAGAAAATATATATTCTTCCTTTGCCATTATAATTAATTAAAATGGAAGGGATGTGTTTAAGAATGTAAACATTTCAAAGCATTGCCTTAAAGGTAAATTAATAAATGTCCTTCTTCTTCTCAGGTGATAAAATGTTAGACATAGACTCTGGGCGTTATGCAGACATCCGTGACCCTCCCTCTCAGCACTTTACTATCATCTTCAACACCTTCGTCATGATGACTCTCTTCAACGAAATCAATGCACGGAAAATTCACGGACAGCGGAATGTTTTCCAGGGCTTTTTTAGCAATCCCATTTTCTACAGCATTTGGCTGAGTACATTAGCAGCTCAGGCAAGTACAACTCTATTACAGTATTATTCAGAGTAATGAAACACACACACACACACACACACACACACACACAGTGATAAGTGAAAATAATTACTCAGTTTATCTGATGGTTCTGGCTGTCAGAGAGGTCAGATCCCTACTTCCTAAATTGAACTTTGTTTGTTATATTGAGGGCTTTGCTCAGTCTGATGTAATAAATAATGAGAATTGTGAGGTGTGCTTCACATACAACAGCAGGCACAAATTCCACACAACACTAAATCCTGCTCAAAACCCACAAATTTCCCTTCAGAAACTGCTCAAAATCTCATTACTATATTTGTTTGCTGCATTTGGCCTATTTGCTTATGTAATGTAGCCTATTGTGCCATGGAGAATTATTCAAGTGGTTTGATAAGGTCTGAAATTTAGTATATTGAGGTTCAATTTATAATTTTATCAAGGGAATACTATGTATATATAAATATAGGTAGATATAAATGAATATCACCTTAACACCTCCATTTGAGAGCATTTACCAATTGATAACACTCTATACACATTATTTGATTTGCATACAACTCCACTCTCTCTCTCTCTCTCTCTCTCTCTCTCTCTCTCTCTCTCTCTCTCTCTCTCTCTCTCTCTCTCTCTCTCTCTCTCTCTCTCTCTCTCTCTCTCTCTCTCTCTCTCTCTCTCTCTCTCTCTCTCTCTCTCTCTCTCTCTCTCTCTCTCTCTCTCTCTCTCTCTCTCTCTCTCTCTCTCTCTCTCTCTCTCTCTCTCTCTCTCTCTCTCTTTCAAGCATGCATAACGGCAAAACCATTAACTTCATGTGACTTGCATGGAAGTAAATGAAGCACGGGCCATATAGCAAGGCATCTCATCACAGTCTCAATTACCATGTACATACTTCACACACTTTTCATCCCTTGTACAGATTGTGATAGTCCAGTTTGGAGGGCGGGCATTTTCTACTGAGGCACTCACTCTTGAACTTTGGCTCTGGTGTATCCTGTTTGGGAGCGGAGTTCTCCTGTGGGGACAGGTGGTCACTTCCATGCCAACCAAAAGTCTGCCCAAAGATCTGTTCTCGTAAGTTATTGAAGCCTAACTGTGTGCACAACTTCAACTAGAGATTCATTGTAATATGTGAAAAGAAAGCATGTCACTTGATGTGCATTATATCATTGTCTGAGGGTATCAAGTAATGTAGATGTGTTTCAGCTTGCTCATGCATTGTAATGTTAAATATAAAGTGAATGTACACGTACTACACTCATTGCAATTCCTTCAAGCGAATAGTATGTATGTTCTATAAGTACTTTATATATTTATGCTATTGAGTTTTTGTAATGTAATTATGCGATTTATTTAAATTAGCTTTTAAAAAGATTCATTATCAACTCATAGAAGCTTTGCTTTTTTGGTGTTTGAGTAACATGTTGGAAGAAGAAAAATATGTCATAATTGAAATGTGCTGGAAACATATTACCAATGTCATTCCAGGTGGGGTTCTGGGGAGCCTCAGACGGACCCCATCGCTGATCTTACCACTGAGGACAAGCTGGATTCAGATGGCAAGGATAGCAAGCGCACGGGTCAAATTTTGTGGATCCGTGGCTTGACCCGGCTCCAGACTCAGGTATGTGTTGGTGGTCTGGTCAGGGTCTCTCACTTCAGACTCTTCCATCTCTCTCCAATGCTCCTATGACATGAACTGTGACCTGAGGAAAAGAATGAAGCCCAACAGTCAGTTGGTGTAACAAAAATAGCAATACCTCTAGTATGATGTCTTTTTTAGCTCCCCTTCCCTGGAGACAGACACCAGACTACCTCAAGTCTCCTTTCATAAGTTCTCTCTGTGTGTTTTGAAGGGCCGCAGGTCAGTAGTTGCCTGGTGAAGTAAATAATGCAGTGAAATCAAACTTTGTCCCATATTAAGTTTTCATCAGCAGAATTTGAATGTTTTCATGAGAAGTTAACATACAGCATGTCATTGCATCTATATATTTGAGAGTAAACAATGAATGATTTCTTAGCTGTTCTTTAGACAAAGGAAGAGTAATGTCCATTAAAGATGTAGTACATGTTTATTGCATTAAAGCATAAAAATTAGTTTAAAATAAAGAGTAATGTGCCTAAGTACTTCTTACTTAGTATAGCCAAATACATAACTAAGTAAGCACAAGAAATTACATGATTTGTGTTAAGTATTTTGCTATGAGCATAGTTAAGTAGAATATTATGAATGCCTTCATGAGACTCCACTCAAGCTGTGACCATGAAACAATGGTTTGTGTGGAGACTCATGAAAGCCTCAGGTTACGGTTCACTTCCTACACAAGCATCATTATCGCCACCACCACTGCCACCATCACCACTATCACCACTGCCACCACTACCACCATCACCACATTTATCACAACCAGTACCATAACCACCACAACCACCATCGCTAAACAACCATCACCACGTAGGTCACTATTTGTTTATTACCTTTTTTTCTTACACACATTAAAGCTTCTTATGTGTATGTGACATCTGAAAGCAAGAAATATTAAAACTAGAAAATTATTAAACTCCCTCATATAAATTTAAATCATAAGCCATGATTTTTCTTAAATAAACAAACAAAAAGACATTATTACAAAAGATCATCATGAATTTGTGATTATGAATATTGAAATATTTCAGAATTTTTATCTTCCATGCCAATGTGATGCATGTAAGTTGTAATATTATAGTCAAAATATTGCTCAGTCACATAAAGTAAGCTAAAGAACATAATCAGATGTAAAGGAATATTTTGGTGGAAATATCATGGTGTTTGTTTGTCTTTGTTGTTGAGTCAGTGTTGGCAATCCCAAGGTCTAGCACAATGCCTGAATCATAGTGCTGATGTGGAACTTTTTACTAGATACAGACAACTAATAGAGAACAACAGATTTGTATTCAAGATGTTTTGTCCCTGACAATAGTGGACCCAGACTATGTACATCTGTTTATATATATATATATATATATATATATATATATATATATATATATATATATATATATATATATATATATATATATATATATATATATATATATATATATATATATGGAAAGTGTTTGATCTTTTTGTAATGTGTATATGTCATTTTTCATTAGCTCAGCTATAGATGCCAACTACCATTTAAAAAGTGACAAGTATTGTTTACTTGAGATCTCTTGATATCAGTAATATCATATTTCTTAGTACCAGTGAATACCTTACTAGTATACCAATACATGAATGTGTTAACTTTTAACAGTAATGCTCTCTGTCACAAAGGAATGCACTTTTGACACCCTTGAACTAACCTTTCTATTTAGCGTGACCAATCCAGCAGCGTGCTCAAGTGATGATGACTGTAGTGTTCATTTTCTGTCCCTGCTGGCATTTTCTCCTAACAGGGTCTGGTGTGTGGTGTTCCTGAGTCAAGAGTGTTCTGTTTGTTTTTAGTAGGAAGTCGTGGTTTTGCTGCTGCTGTAGTGTGCCAGTCAAGATGTTCACTGAAACTTTGCAGCATATTTTTGAGTTTCAGAGGAATGGAGGCATTGTGATGATTTTCTTCTTGCAGGTTTTGCCAATTTTACTAATGGATACATTGCATGGTTACCAGAGGACACTTTTTTATATACTAAAAATCAATAGCTTATTTATTTCCATAATTGCACCTGATCTTTACAGATTTGTTTTTTTCCTCCCAGATGTGATTGAACACTTCTGTAACCATTGTCAAGGTGCAATGACCTGGCTTCCTTTTCTTATGGTTTTTCATTATATATCTAAATTCAAAATGCTTGTCATTATAAATATATACACATATAAGACTCCTGTGTTGTCATGATACTAAATCATCTTGTTAAATGTTGTGTAAGGCCAATAACTTTCATAAAAACCTGTTTTAGTGTGAGAAATGATTCTGTAACCTCATAAGTTAACAGGGAGGTGTAAATATCATCAACTTCTCAAGGAGTTTGTTATGTATATATTTATACTTTTCTTTTCACAAACACACATTCATGAACACTTAAAGATTTATACTCTACAGGTTACCTCTGTGATAAGTCATGTGTTTGTAGACTAGACCTGAAGTCCTTGCCTGCGTGTTCCATCAACCATGGATAGAGTGTTTTGTTGGTTAGGGATCCATCATGTAACTGTCGAGAGCAAAAAGTCTGGTAACATTTCTCCTTGTGATAGAAAATGTCATTGCCAGGCCAGTGTGATGTTTACATGTGTTATAAGATGATACCCTTATGTCCACTTTCATCATGCAGCTGTGTACCATGTGTGACTACATCAAGAAAATGAGAAACTTGAAGTGTGTGTCTTTCATGCACTGAACTCTGCGTGACCCCAGCAGGACAACTGTAGTGATAGGTTTTGTGCCAGCCAGGTAGTCTGCCAGCCAGCCAGTCAGTCAGCCAGTTAATTATTCCATGTCCATCATCAACCTGTTTTCTTTCAAAGCAGTAGAAGTGCATTAACTATGTGGCAAGTTTTAATATTTGTATTTTTGTGCCATTTAATGTATTTCCATGCTCAAGCATTACCATTATCACATGCATTCTTCATACTATCTTTTGAGAGGCTTATTGACAACAGAACTCAACAGGATCTTTTAATATTAATTCATTCACTCTATGCTCCATCTCTTTCTTGATGACTCGGCCACAAACCTCCAGGCTCCTGGAGGCATGTGGGCCACTGCTCCTTCAAAATTTCTGGCCAGATTTCTAAAATTACTGAAAATTTAAGAATGCCATTCATTAATTTGTGTGTCCATCATTGAAACTGAAGCACAGTACCAGTGTGCTTTGATTGTTTATGTTGCAATTGCTAAAATTAATGTAAGACCCATTATTCCATTAAATCTAATATTTGAATCCTTCATATTGCAATTGCAAGATCTACTTGACTCACATATTTCATGATAAAGTATTTTATGTGCCTATATGTTTCATCATTCACTCTTATTTTTTAAATTTTATTTTCTGTATTTCACTTTAGTTTTGTCATTTTATTAACATTATTACTTTTATTCTTATTATTAATCTCCCATGCCTTCCTGGCTCTGCTTTCCCCTGCCGCCTCCACATAAGCTCCCCTGGTCAACCCATTGCACTCCTGGCGCATCATTACCATAGTGCTAGAACTTGGTTGTTTCTTTGCAAACACGATTGCTATTATATTTACCTGCCGATGTCAGTGATGCTTGAATATTAGAAGTTTAATGGATGTAATATATATTGGTTATAGATTTGAAGATTTTAATTGTTTATGTATTTGCTTACCTTGTTGCCAGATACATTTACAATAGCAAAGCTAGAGGTGATGTAATTTTTCAAAACTAAGAAATAATCCCATAATTCATTAGTTCATTTATTTTAGTGTTTTTTAGTATCTTTATTCTTACTTATTTTATTTATTTAACTATTTATTTTTTATTAGCTGTTCATTTTGATAAAAGACTCATTCTTGTTGCATTTGGCTTCTTTTTTTGTCTTCAGTGGATACAAGTTTAACATGGACAGATCTTGCTGCAGGCATTGTTAAGTATCCCCAGAATTCTTATTGATGTTGCCTGATATTGCTTCAGGGGCTGAGAGACAAACCTCTCCATGATTGGATGGAGAACTCTGCATTTTCTCCTCAGAATTATAATAATGGGAAGCCAGTGTAACTTTTGGGTGTTCTTTCCTTTTTTTTCAGCTCCTCAAATTTGCATTTTCTCATCTCTCTCTCTCTCTCTCTCTCTCTCTCTCTCTCTCTCTCTCTCTCTCTCTCTCTCTCTCTCTCTCTCTCTCTCTCTCTCTCTCTCTCTCTCTCTCTCTCTCTCTCTCTCTCTCTCTTTCGAGTTTTTTATTTATTTATTTATTTATTTATTTTTATTGATTGATTGATTTATTTATTTTATTTACTTTTTTACTTTTTTGTGTGTGTGTGTGTGTTGACCTGTTATTGCTTTCTGTACTCATGTATGGTTTAATTAATTTATCTATGTGGTTTTATTGGTCCTCTCAGGGTATTATTTGGTGGTATTGGTACCTTTATTTATATCTTCTATCTTTTCATCATATTTGCTCTATCATTTCCAGATTTCTTTTGTTCAAAAATATATATATTCTGCCATTGGACTTGTGAGTTTGAGTAGATCAGTCTTGCAGCTTTTTTTGTGGCTCTCCAAATTGTTTTCTCTATCTTTCTGTCTTTATCACTCCAGTCTGTACAAGCTACACCAAACCTAATGGGACCTAGGCCAGCCAGTGCTGAGTAAGGCAGTTCTGTGGAGTTTGCCGCTACCCGAAAGGAAATATTTTTATGGCATTTGGCAGCAGTGATACCAATGCAATTATCGAAGGGTTGGGAAATTCGCGCTGGCCCACTCAACTCTGCCTCAAGCCACTAGCCTCACTCTTTATCGTTCCTATTGACCCTTAAAGGAATTAAGAGAGGCGTGTCCGGCAGCATGATGTCGGTTTCCGCAAGACTTGGCACTCCCCAGTGCATGAAGACCAGCCTAGGTTCAGTCTTTCTTTTGGTTATTTTACTTTCAATTATAACTTTTATTTATAATAGAATTTTTCCCTTTTTTTTTTTTGCATGATTTCTTTATTTTCACTGCTGGGCATGCATTAGTGCATGCCTAATAGAAATAGGTGTTTTCACTCCTGTAGCTCAGCAGAATCAGGTAGCAGCTCTGCTAACAAGCAATATCCTCGCTGCCCTTGTTCTTGAAACAAGTGTGCGTGTGTGCCGTATGTTGTGTCCTCCAGGGCAAGTGCGTGCAAGTAGTGGCAGCTGGTCCCCTCCTGTAATGTCTACTGACCACTCTACTGGCCACCTGCTGATATCTCTATGCCACACTACTATGTAGGCTCACGCTGTATCTGCAAGAACCACTCCAGCCTCTCTCACTTTTCATAGTCAAAATCCTGCCCTTTATTAAGGATATACCAGTAACCTACAAGGCTGACCCCATTGTTCTATACTGTCTTATCTTTCAAAAGTAAAATAGTTTTTGCAATATTGTAATGATTAAATTAGTGTATTTTATATTAGATTTTAGGTTCCCTACTATTAATTCTCTGCTGCACTTATAGACACTTGACTTTGTGAAATCTTGTCTATTCTCTGCCATCCCCAGCCCTCTACTAACTTTTATTTTTGATTTAACAGTAACTTTGTTTTGCTCCTCCTGTGACCGACACCCAGGGTTTTGTAACAGGTTGGTAACTGTAGTCATGTAGCTGTGCAGCTGTTGTTGTCTCACAGATGTCGTAATGCTGTTGCCCCTACCTGAACCCAAACACCTGTGTTCAAAATTTATCCCAGTGTTACCCCAACCTTGAGTGGAATCCTTGAACTAAACCCTAGCTAACGTTGTGACCTGTGCTAAGAGATGGAGTGTGTAGACTGTGGCTAGAACCAGAGGCTAGTATGTTTGTTTCTCTGTGCTGCATAGACAGTTTCCAATGATCCTAACGGGCGAGCAGCCTCAACACTGCCATGGCCCAGTGCCTAGTTTGTTGTGCCCTGGCTGCCACTGCTGTGCTCGCAGCTTGCATGTTTTTAGGTCGCCTCGCCAGGCCTCCGTCACACATGGCTGCGTCACACCATCCTCACCCAGTCTTCAACAGCCTTCACCTTCAGCCTCAGTCTCCTTTCATTATAACTTACAATTATTAATTATCATGTGGATATGACTAGCCAGTCTTAGTTCCTTTTTTTGTTTGTTTATAGCACTGTGTTACCAGTGATTTGTCTGGTGAGTTTTATTTTTTAATTTTTATGTGTTGCTACTAACATGTTCATGATGAGATGTTGATGTACTGTTTACATTATTGTGGGGGTTTGATTGGATGTCCCGTCCCGTTTGCAGTTGAGAGTAATACGAGCATTCAAGTCCACCCTGGAAGACTTGGAGGAACGGCGGTCATGCCATAGTTTACACAGCTTGCATAATATGCGCAACTCGCGCAGTCAGCAGGGCAACCGGCCCATGTCAGACATCAGTTACATAGATGAGGACTCCATGAAAAGCCCAAGTCCCAATAGTGGCAAGCGGTGCGGGTCGTGCAACACAGCAGTGCGCCTCGTAACGCCCATCGAGGAGTCATCACCCACCACTGCCGAGACTGCCCCCCTGGTACCCCCTGGCAGCCCCCAAGGCGGGCCTGCAGCAGCAGCAACCCAGCAGCTGGGGCACCACCGACCCCACACCCACGCCAACACACAAAGTACTAAGTGCTGCCACCACCACCACCACCACCTTGCTGGCACAGCCCCCTCCTCTCCACTCTTCCAACCTCTCTCCCCGCACCACTTCAACACATTAATATCTCAGACTGTTCACTCTAACATGGCAGCACACTCCAGCACACTGCAACCCCCTTCCCAGCCCTCACCGTCAGAAATATATAATTTGGTTCATGAGACTAGCATCTGACCCCCTCTTCAAGACTGATTGTGGTTCTTTCTTTGCCATTTATCAACTTATCACAACCTTTTGATGGGGTGCTAGTCAATTACAAGCAGACTTATCCACCTTTCCATAGTCTTCCTGTATTGTGACCCTGACCAGTCCTGTGGCTGGCCATAGAACTTATCTCTCAGCCTTGCCCATACTCAGCCCTTACTACAGTACTACTCAGAGTGTGCAACCCTGCCACATAACACTTTTATAATCATGCTTAACTATTAATGCTTTTTTATTATTATTATTATTATTATTATTATTATTATTATTATTATTATTATTATTATTATTATTATTATTATTATTATTGTTACTATTACTATTATAATTATTATGATTTGCTTTTTTGAACTAACATCTTCAGCTTATTGATTACAATTCCATTAAGTTATACAATTGTTGCATAACCTATCCTGCAATTTTTTTTCTCTCATGAGTAGATATTTCGTGTTATTTATGTTATTGCTTCCATCCACAGTATTTGAGTAGTAGTAGCTGTAGTAGCTGTAGCAGTAGCTGTAGCACTAGCAATCCTTTCCATCTCCTCCTCCTCCTTGCTTCTTCCTTGCACCTTTGCCCGTACCCCCTGACTGGCCTGTCCTGGTGGAGGTGACGGTCAGTGTGGGATGGGCTGCTTCCCTGGTGGGTGGAGTGTTGGGTGTGCTGGGGACTGAGCACTCTGTTGCCTCTCACTACTCCCTCTTGCCTTGTGCCCTGTGAGGCTGAGTGTTGTGGTCTTGCCTCTCCTGCTTGCCACTTCCCGCTGATGATTGGAACAGCGTATAAGGGTTGTGGTGGTGGGTGGTCTGCAGGCCAGCCTGGCTCCCCGGCGGGACTCTTGCTACAACAGACTGAGACAATATCTCACGTGCACTTCACTAACAACTCCCGCCTCAGCTGTCACTAGTCTAGCGTATGCCAGGGTAACTAACACACATCTTGTGTATTGTTCATTTCTAAAGCGCAGCTAGAGGAGACGTGGATTTGCACTGCATGTTGTGTTTTGTGTTGTGCATTTATTTCTTTATGTGAAATTTGCCAATGTGGTTATGGAGAGTGCCAAATAGTGAAATGTTTCTCCAGCTTTGGAAAAAAATATATATAACTAACTTTACATTAAATACAATAGAAAGTGTATTAAAATAAGAAACCAAAACTTGGAGACCATAAAGGAAGCTTGCCCTGGTGGTAAATGAATCCTTAGCCTTGAGTTCTCCCTGTCTGTATGAGTGCATCTTTCTTCCCAGCCTGTCCAGTCCCACACATCCTCTTCCCCATCCTCACTTGTATCAGTTATCTTTTTTTCTTTATAGTTGAGTTTATTATTGGTGGGTCTGGGTCACTGCTCACACAGAAATAGGCTTGACTGGCTCCTGGACAACAGTGTTAGGGTGGACCAGAGATGCAGGTGGGGGCCGAGATCTCCTGAATGGGAGTGTGATGTCCAACTCCTTGGGGTTGGATCCAGGACCTCACCCCTGATCTAGCAGCCAATGTGTTGTTGGCACCTTTTTATAATGTTAGCCAACAGTAATGGCCTGGCTCCTCCTCACCATCCTGAGAGATGTATTTTGTTAGCAGCTCTTCATTGAACTGCTATTACAGGCTTCATATTTTATTTTCCAGCTCCAGGGGATGTTGATTTAGGTTTTGACTTAAACTGACTTCGTTAACTTTTAGAAGATCATGGTGTTGAGCGTATCATTCTGTTATTTTCCCTGGTAGGAGGATCAGGAAGGAGAAACACATGATGGGGGTGAGGTATGAACCCGAGCATCTTTCTCTCAGCCCCTTGTACCTGAGCTGCTCTCAGTGAGTAAGCCACCGTGCTAGAACACCTCACCCGCAGCATTAGCCCAAATCTACGGTCCTCAACAACTAGTGGCTATTAGAGCAGGCCTATTTACAGTATTCACCTGCATAATCAGTTCTCGCTAGTGTACCCACAGTAGTGACTCTTGCAGCGGTAGTTGTCCATTGGGTTTCCATCATTATTATTTTTAGTCAAGTTGTGCTCTCTGTGCATGAAGATGTGTTTCTTCTTCAACGGTCCCGGAGCCACACAGATCGTGAGTTGGTGTCCTGAGTGTAAGCGTATTAATCCCCGCGTGCCCCTGTAATGTCTAGGCGAGTCCCGGGTAGGTGTGGACACCCCGTGTGCTGTCTGTAGCCTTTATTCCACTACTGCTGCTCCACTATCCCCTGCACACCACACAGTGTACATACACCACTCGGCTGATAGGCCGTGTGCCGCCTTGGATGAGGTGTGGAGAAGACAAGGGCACGTAGCTGTGGGCGATGAGGTGACAGCAGCCACCAGTAACCAGGCTATGGGCGCCCATGGTGTTGATGACCGTGTGAGGCATCGTGTCCTTATCTTCTGTTCACCTTGCTGTATAATACATCCCTGGCCAGCTCTAACTTACCACTGTAGCTACTCGCCCTCACCACTGTTATTATTCTCATGGTTCAGGTCATTGGAGGCACGTTGCAGGAGCGGCTGATACCCGTACCATATAGCAAGACCTCCACAGACCAGGCTGTAAGCTACACCCCTCTCTCTTGTCTCTTCTTAGACTCATATTTTGGACTAATGTGATCGCTCGCTCGCTCACTTCCCCTCAGTTCTCTGCCCTTGGTCTGTGCTGTTTGCTTCTTTACTTTCATGGAAGCTGTAGGTTGGTTCAGTCAGTGTATTTTACCAACAAAGGTCAATAATTGTTGAGAACAAACCATCCTATGCTGCCTCCAAGCTGTCTCTTACACAGAACAATTTACACTGTCCTGTTCCTAACTTTTTAAGCTAAAAATAAATCCTTTACTAATATTCTCTTAATATAAACTTGCCCTCCTAAATTAAATGACCAAAGAAATGCATGACTCTTTCTATTTATATATACAGTATTAATAGAAACTGTAACAGATTGTGTAAGAGACCTCAATTATGTTTGATTTTCTGTGGAGATTTTGTTTCCCTTATTTTTATTTTGCTTAAATCCAGCCGTATATTACTTCCTTAAACTGTTTCCTGCATGACACTGAGCGACTTGTGACAGAGACCTAAGTGATCTAGATGGCACCACTAGATAGACTGTTTGCCAGTGTTTGGTGTTCATTTGTCGTGACTGAAAGAAATCTGCCGTATACCATGGTTTTCACTAATTTCGATTTTTGTTTTTTCACCCCGTTATTTCTTGAAGTGCTCCTGTTGGTGCACAGATGTTCTGAAGTGTAATAACTGTCGTCTGTGTTATTTTGTATAATACATTTATTTAATTTTTTTTCGAGTACATACTATGTCTGTGAATGACAGGCATGGAGATTGCATGATCTGTGTGTGCAAGTCAGTCGTTACTGCAGGCGAGTCTTTTCTGCAGTGTGTTGTGTTCCTATCCTCTCCCAAACCCTCCCACCCTCATGTTGTGACTGGACGGACTTCTGGGTGTGGGCAGGGTGCAGCTGCTGCCCTCACTACCCACTCTTGATGTGAGCTAACAGTCTGGTGCACCACTGATGGCACAGACCCTGGATTGGCTACCTCCCGCCAACTTTGCTGGGCTAATATGGACTTACTCTATCACTCACCTTCTACTCTTACAATATTGTCTCTCACTGTTGAACCACAAATTGCATAAATCAAGAGACTGAAAACAGGAATGAAATAAACAGCATTGAGGCGGTAGTGGGTCTTAATCAGGGAGCGCGCATGAACGCATGAGCCGCGCACTATGGATAACCTCCAGCCAACATGCAGTGCCCACGTTCTCTGGCCGCCAACTCTTTGTCTTGATGTGTGAAGTGTGTGTCCACCGGCATCAGAGCTTTTGAGCTCCGTTACTCGTGTAGATCCTATGGCAGCCAGCAACACTCTCAAGTATTCTGTACAAGTGCACGATCTTTTATTGTCATCCTTTTTATTTCATGTTAATCAAATTTGTGAATGTTTTTTTTCTAACCTCTGCTTTCTAACTTATTACTTATTTACTAACCATCATAACTTTCCTCTCTGTATTGGCACCTAACAGGCTGTTTTAAGCCAGCTATAATGAAGATGCAGTGTACACGGTTCAAGTTTGGCATGGGATCTTTGCAATGAGCATGACTTTCTGCTTGTGTGTGCAAACAGTTGGTGAGCTTCGCTCCTGCTGCTCACTGCTGACGTTGTTGCGTTTCATGGTTGGCAGCAAGGCACACTCCTTACCCTTCTCACTTGTCAACAGCTCTCACAGTAACCCTCACAGTCAATTTTTAAGCTCTCGTCTTTTAAAAACACTTTGCCAATTATGTCTCATGTTTCAGTGAAAAGTAAAAAAATTTTACTTGTTTTATTCCCATGGCTCATTCCTACTGAGTGTTGAAATGTCTTGGACCAGTGTAGATAGTGTTTCTCCTTGTTTGGTGTTCTGTACTACGTGGTTTAGTTGTGTCCAAGGCATATGTATTTAACCACCTTCCCCAACTAAAATCACGCATGACCTCTCCCTACAGATTCGAGTAGTTAATGCGTTCCGACAGGGGCTCGATGCTCGGCCTTCCAACCCTAATCTGGCGGCGGTGCTGAAGAAGCAGTCATCCCTGAATAAGAGGCTGTCTCAGGGGTCCTCGTTGGAGTATGCCGACCTGTGTCCGGACCCTGAAGAACTCACAGTGCCCGAGATCGACGTGGAACGCTTGTCCTCACACAGTCATACGGAGACAGCTGTGTAGACTCCTGTTTTAGGCCCTCATGCCACTTTCTCAGGGCCAACTGCACCTCCAGCAGCACTGGCAACAACAGTAGTGTGATCAGCAGCCAACAGCAGCAGCAGCAACAATATGAGCCCTTGACCACCACCACAGCAGCTAGTGGGCGCCGCCTGTGGTGTGGTAACTGGGTGCTGGGCTCCGCTGCAGCTAAAATTGACTGACTGCCGCAATCAGGGTGACTCAAATGGGAAAGGGCATTGAAAGACAGCCCATACGTATGTGGGAGGAACAACAGCTGTGGGGTCTCTGCAGATTCGCTGGAGCAGTGGACTGCTTACGTTCCCACAACTCTTTTTGTCTTCCGGGGGGCATTTTTTGCTCACCTGCAAATACCCACCCTGAGTACACACCCGTGAAGGGCACATCCACCTGTGTCCTACCTTATGGCCGTACCTGGTGCACAGACACACTCACTGGTGTATGCCAAGGACTCACTGACAGTGTGCCGCGCCCCTTGTTTCATTATGTCCTACTGTTAATAGTCTTGTGTATAGTAAGGGTTGTTATTGCATAGTCTACCAGTTATAGAAATGGTAAAGGGTTTTTGCCAGAGGGTTAGATCTGTTGAACATTACTAAGGACAAATTACATTATACCTGTAGTCAAAGGATGTTTTAAATCTCTCTAAGGAAGTTGTGGAAAATTGTATATTCATGAATGTTCTTGGTTCTTGTTTTCTAAAAACCATGTTGGCTGTTCCTGATGCTAGAGTCTATACATCTCTGTTTTGTTTATGTTTGGCAGTATTGTTTTGTCCATTTGCTGTGTATGAAAGGAGAGTCTTAGGTTGTATGACTGATGGTACCTCTTAGCTTAAGTGGTATGATTGTTGCGTTGCTACAAGTTGTGTGGTAAAGCTAGCCTTGCTACAAGCCCGACTTCACGTCACACAACCACCACTGATGTCTTGGTTTCATTAGACATCTTTGCATTTAATACTAATAATCCTAACATCATGGGGGTAATTTTTATGGAGCAATAGTTGTTTTGAAGTATATATAATAGTGATGATGCTTGTCAATAATTCAATCACTGAAGGTAATTGTCATGTTATGTAATTATGATATTACAAATAAACTGGTGCATGGTTGTTTCCAACCTTATCACCTGTTACAATGTTGGCTAGCCAATGGAACCAATCCTTATTGTTGTGCCCATGTGAGGAGCACTCCAGAGGCCTGCAGCAGATACAGTTTGCCCCAGGAGTCAGCTCTTACAATTTGTCACATCCCAGGAGCACCAGCTTGTCAGACCTAGGGCATACTAAGAGCTTTGACTACGGTTTTGTAGTAAAGATCTGCAGGGGCCCCTCACCCTAACCCACGGGATGTCTTGCCAGCCTAGCTGCCAGCATGCCATGTCCCCCAACAACCCATCACCTGCTCTGCCTTGTCCTGTCCTCATTCCCAGGTCTTCTAACACCACTACCCTTCCACCATCACAACTCTGTTCCTGGTTGACTTGGTGTCTGTGTGCGTGGTCCGCCCCCTCCCATCCTGTTCTTAGATGTGGCAAATATGCATTAGTTTTAAGTCAGTTCTCTGGGCTGTTCACCAAACCATTACACATAACAAATTGTAGTCAATAGCAAACAGTTATTTCATTCATTTCTGTAGAGAAAATGAAAGATTTTCTAAATACTGAAATGTTGTAAATCCAATAAATGTTACTGTAAACTGGTAGAGGTAACCAAGATACAACCTTCTGTAAATCTTCAGTCATTTTGTGATGCTCGTCTCTTGATATGTCAGCCACGACACTACTTTAATATTTTGTTTGTCAACTAATTCTTGGACTGAGGAAGTGTAAGATCAGTGAACTTTGATAAAAAAAAGGCCTTGTACTTCTTCTCTTTGTCCATTATCTGATGTGTGTGTGTGTGTGTGGGTCCGTGGGTTGTTTGTGGAGTGTGGAGTGGCAAAACCATGAAACTCCCTATCTTGTTCAGGAAAATGGGAAGAGCAACCCACAGTTTGGTTAGTGTTGTGGTGCGAGCCGGGATGACTGGTCCCTGCCGCTGAAGCAGCTACTGAAACTCTGCCACTACCCACGCACTCCAACGCGCGTACTACTTTAGATTTTTCGTGGATATAAACAAATGGCTTCTATTGTTAATAGGAAAGAACATTACTTGTTGAGTTTGTTAACTTTAAAGATAAAGGTTTTCGAGAGTCCAAATCTTTTCTTCATATTCCTCAAATGTTAGTTTTGATTTTTAATCATTTGTTAAAAGACAATGTATTAAAGTTAGCTAAAGGCACAATTAATGCAAATAGCTCTTGAACCATTGCAATGTATATATCAAAGTAAATATTGTTGGATATTCACCCTTGTTTCCTGCACACACCATGAAGCAACACAGAGCTAGATTGTGGCACCAAGCTTGCTTTAGTCAGGGGTCAAGGATGGCTTGCATGTATTTCATCCTTAACTCTTTTTATATATGAAGTATTGTATATAGTTCTGTAAATATATCAATCCAAGATTCTGTAATCATCATTTGTGAAACTTATTAGCCCAGCTAGCCTACTAGATTAAGTTTTTTCTTCAGCTGGTAAGATCTTACCATGTGGGTTTGACAGGTAACACTGGACATGTTACTGAGGACAACTTGGGTTTTGGTTGCGTGATGTAATCATGGATATCTTTAGAATTTCATCAGGAGGTAACTGCAAATAGAGAAATGGGTTAATCGTACAGGAAGAGGTAAAGACTTTGAGGGAACACTGCATTCCTCCAAGAAGCTACTTGACATTGGCATACTTTTCCATTAAATACTAACTCTCGTTGTCTTCATCATCTCCAACACCTGGCATTAGTGAAACAATGTTTTCATCCTTGCATCATTTGAATTTTCCCGCTGCAATACTACCAGACACGGGAAAAATTGTGTGGCAATATTCTGCGTAATTAAGTTGCCATTAAGTGCAGTGGAATCTCGAAATAAGAAACTTTATTCCAGATATAGTAAGGTGTGATCCATTTAAAATAAATTCATTCATCGTTGAGAAATTAACGTGAGCAAGAATTCGGAACACCGAATACTGCGCATGTGCAGCTAGTCCAATTTGCCGTCACAGTGCGCAGTTCACGTGTGTCTGTGATGTGTGTGTGTGTGTGTGTGTGATCCTTCCATTTTGTTGTTCCATTGCGATAGAGTACGTTGGTTTTAGAATATCTTTAAAATCAAGTGACCGGTGCCTCAAATATGGGCAGTGGCTAATATAGAGTACGTTGGTTTTAGAATATCTTTAAAATCAAGTGACCGGCGCCTCAAATATGGGCAGTGGCTAATATATGAACAAACAGTGAGGACTACCACAGAGGCTGTGAAAGGGGCAGTTTTGATGAGAGAGAGAGAGAGAGAGAGAGAGAGAGAGAGAGAGAGAGAGAGAGAGTGGGGAGGGGGGGAGAGGTGAAGGAGGGAGGACTACATCACACATGAGTCACTTGAAGGATTTGGTTCGGCCCCTCCCTAAAGGTCCTCCCTCACCGTTGGTGTTGCGCTAACCTGTGGTTGCGGCACCTCTACCAATGAATCCTAGTAGCTTCATCTCTGCCGGTAAAGGTAAGGTTGTTTCCTTCGTTCACTGTACTTATGTAGTATCTACAGTACTGTTGTTATTCTTCTTCATTATTATTATTATTATTATTATTATTATTATTATTATTGTTGTTATTGTTGTTGTTGTTGTTGTTGTATAGGTAATTCTTATAGATACTTCCTCCAACCTTGCTTAACAAACTATACTGCTGGGAATGAATTTTACAGAGGAACTGGGATATTAATACTAATTACGCACGTGGAGGTAACATCCTTAAGATGAACGAATAATTACGTTGTTTCAAGAAATATTGCACGTGCATTGTAATAGCATGGCGAGGATTATATCATAGACCATTTTTCTGGGAGATGGAGGAATGGAATGGCTTTGCGATGGCTTTTGTCGAAGTGAAAACGATGAAACCATGACCGTGCTCTTTTGCTGCACTACATAAACCCGCATACCGCATCACCGCATTAGGTCCTCATTGTTACTGGCCACAGCGACATCTCTCTACGGTCTTCACTAGCGTTCTCTTTATATCTCCACCCCGACGGGTTAACGGGCATTAGGCTGCGATGTTCTCGGCCAAGTCTCGGCTGTGATTCCTGTCTAGCTGTGATTTAGTTTGGCAGGCGCATGCTTCGATCGTTTATAGCTTAGGATGAAAGATTCATGGGCCATTATGGTGCGAGTATATTGTGAAGCTGCAATTTTATTTTAAGGAAATGCAGTATGATTGAGGTACAAACACACTAGTTCAATAATTAAACTAAAGATTACGTATTTGACATAAAAAAAAAATCCATGCTGATAAACCAGTTCAATCAGTTTTTAATTCGTGTGAAACCTGAAGCATTTCATCTCTGCCGCTGGTGGCCAGCGACGGACCGCTGACTGGATGCCGTTCACACTAAACATAATCTCGCAGCGGTTCGGCGCGACACCGTCACGTTACGTCAAAATAAAAAGGAATTATGGTAAACATTAACCGATGGGGCCATGGTATGACGTGACTGTGTAGTGTGAACCTCTTATTCGAACCTCAGTCTTTGCTGGTTCGGATCCAACCTCTTTGATCTTTCGAATCCTTGTTTCAGCGGACTCGAACCATCATCCTGGCTTTTTAGGAATATACGGATAAGCCCTTTTTGAGAAACTATCGATTGTTTTTCATTTCCTGCTTGACTGACGACTCTAGTGAGAGAGAGAGAGAGAGAGAGAGAGAGAGAGAGAGAGAGAGAGAGAGAGATGTATCAAGGGAATAATAGCGTAACAACTTTTATTCGTCGTACAACCTCTATCTTAAGATGGAATGAGAAGATAATTCGCTAGAATTAGCAGGATGAGAAGTGAAGTGTGGGGTCAGTAAAATGAGACTAGGGCATTGGGTGCAGGATACTGGATCAAGCCCTCCGTAGGTGTTTTGGCGAGAGCAGGCAGAGGTGCAGGAGCGACAGGGAGAATTAAAACGGTTATTAGAATCCGGAACTGAGGCGAGGCACGAGGGTGACGGTGGAGTCTTCGGCCATGTAGGAGCCGAGAGTGAGGTCGTCTATCATGGCCTGCTCCTGAAAGATGAGGTGAATGTCTTGAACCAGCAGACCCCACAGCCTGGACAGTGTGATCTTCAGCTGCATCACAGTCCGGTATCCCCACGTCTGCACCACCGCGGACCGCCCCGTCATCGTTCGCACCGTCACGGCAAGCGGCCCTTTGTACTGCCCTTCAATACCCATTATGTGACTTAATATAAATGTGAGGGCAGGCCAGCACGGTCCCGGCGGCGCCATGTGTTAGGTTGCTGCAAGACACTGCTAATAAAGAAAGGTGGAATCGCCGTGCAGGTGTCAAGAAGGCACATTTTCACGTGATGGTGATGGAATGTGACATGCAGGCAGTGGTTCAGTACCTGCACTTCATGAAGAATACCTACCTATGTAAGAAAAAAATAAATAAATAAATAAAATAAAATAAAATAACAATTATTTTTTTTTCACATAGGTAGGTATCCATGAAGTACATACTATTATAACAATAATAAAGTTCAAGGAACAATTTATCAGTACCAGAAATGTTGGAATTGATGGACTTATCTATCCATGAAATTAAGAAAGACCGATCACCTGGTGTGGACTTAACTGTATTCCAGTACTGAGTTGCCAAATATACTGAAGGTTGGTAGAAATAGTGATCCAGAACGTTAAGGAACTAGAGCAAATCTAAGCAGGAAAAAAGACTTAAGAGTTCTTGATATAAACGCAGGCCTTCTCCGTACTTAGGCTTGATAGAAATCTAATTGCTACTTAGCAACGCTTCTCAGTAGTACCGTCATCCCTTAGTCTAATATTGGAGCTAAATGGAAGCTTTCACACGCAGCCACGAAAAAAAAAAAAAAAAAAGTAGCTTGAGAATATTTGCCTGTGCCGCGGGAAAAAAAAAAAAACTTTGCTCGGCTCAATATATTACACTCAATTGTAGCTTTTACAGGTACCTACATAACCACCTCCATTACAACAGTGTGTACTGTACATAGTACGTAGTGGTACGTGACGCAAGTGTAGCCCTGGTAACGCCCACCTCTCGCGATTGTAAGATTTTTAGCTTCCATGGATTAACAGTGGAAACAAAATTTCAATATCTAACGCCCTATTCTCGCGATTGTAAGGTATTTTGGCTTCCTTTGATTAAGAAAAAGCGAAAACAAAATTTCAATCTCATGTTCCTTGCGTAAAGGAGACATTGTGAGTATATTTTGTGTTCATAGGAGCAATGGGAAGACAATGTTTAGCTTTTAAAAATATTTAACTTCCAAACAAGGTTTAGAAAGAAAGAAAAGTACATTTTACTGAGTGATGTAAACTTCCAATATACATATTTTACTTCTACATTTCATGGTTCAAAATTCTGTAATTTTGAGAAAAATTTTAATCACAATTTTTTTTTTCCCTAAATTATGAAAAAATGTTCAATCTCACAATATTTACCTAATAATAGAGGTCTACATCTTGCTTGCTTCATGTAAAATACTTGCATTTACATCTTAAGTTAACACATCCTTTTTATAATGATCCATACGTACCATCTTTAATCACGAAAAGGAACTACATGTACTTACTGTTCAGTGGCACCACACTGCTCATGAAACATACATTTCAGCACTCTTATCAGCCAGTTATACTGCCACTCTGAAAACACTTGACTGTACATCTATCCACACTTCCAATTTTTCTAGCTTTTATGCTTTTCATTGCCTCTAACTTTTTTTTTTATGATGGACTCATTTAATTTTCTTAACAACTTATAAAGGCAAATAAAATTTCTTGACTATGAAAACAGTATGTATTTTTAATCTTTCACTCTTGTCTTTGTACAGTATTTTACACTTTGAAACAATGGTGCTACCCTTTCACTGGTTTGACTCATAGGGCTATAAAGCCATAAAACACTATTTATTACCACACCTAACCATTAACAAGAAAAACACCACTTGGTCAAACACCCCCAACAAGAAGTGCCAACAGTGGTCCACAAGATACTATTGAAAAGATGAAGGATGGCAAGGCTAGTTGGCACTCCTTCCTCATATTAGCACTTTGCTCTCCAGTTGCTCCCACTCCTCAATCTTCACATCCTGGGGCTTGGTGGTGCGGCCCCGGAAAATGTGTCCCTCCTGGTCTAGGGCGAAGTTATAGTCAGTAGGGTTCTCCATGGCTTCCTCAATTGCTTTCTCCAAGTCCTCCCGCTTGATGAAGGTTTTGACAAGTTCCTGTGAGTGGAAGAGAGGGAGTCCCTAGAAGCAATGGTGAAGATTTCTAGGAACAGAACTAACCTGCACTGCAAATGGGAATAATTAAGAAAGTCTGCTCCAACCTATCCCTACCTACCTATGGGTACAATTCTATGCAGAATGAGGAAAAATGCACTCTATATAACATAGAATGCAATGTAAAATATAGAGGATGCTCATAAATTTTCTACTTTTATCTGGGTATACAAACTTGTCCAAGTTACAATAATTGCATAGACGAAATGAAAAAAAAAAGTAGTACATATACAGTATTAGGAAGTTACCTATCCTAGGTAATAATCTGTAAGTCATACAGGTGTTTAGCCTCACACAGGATCTCATGTGTACTACTGCCATTTAGTGGTGTGTGTAGGTGGTCACTTTTCAGAGATCATTTTAAGATAGTAAGAGATAAAGAGGCTAAAAAAAAAAAAAAAATGAGGACAGCAGCATGAATGCAAGTAATGAACCCACTAAGCTGAAAGAAGTATGCTTGAGATATGAATACAGTATACTTAGAAAGATAATTTGAGATAAAATGCCTGATTTGCAAGCCATTAAAATAGCACATATATTAAAGATGTTTTTTTTTTATCATAGAATGTGCAAATCGAGTAAAAAAAGAAAAATAAATCAAACCTAAGCAGTACATTTATAAACAGAGAAGTTAATGACAAATAACAGCAATATCTTCCATTAGTCAAATTCACAGTTCATGAACTCAGAACTTTATAAAGAGTACAATAAAAGGATCTAGTGTGGATTAATGACTTGGTGTGGCTGAGAAGATACTGGGTTTCAGTACACAATTTTTTGTAGACTCACTTTACCAGAAATCTCTGACCATATCAATTAAACATATTGGAGAAACTGAAACCCCTGTGCTCAAGTAATATAACAATATATACTTCAGAAGCAACTGTTAATTTTGTGAGAAAGAGAAAAGCTAACTTGCAAGGTGACAAGAGTGTCTGTTCTCACCTGTGTTTCATTAATGATGCGCAAGGCTTCCTGCTCGGCCTCTGCCGCTATCTGGGCCTGCTTCACCAATGAGGCCTCCACACGTGCTATTTCAGCCTCATGTTCCTTTCGAATTCTGAGGGAAACAGAGATAAATTTTAAGGAATAATGACATGGCGTATCCAATCTGATAAATTCCAATAAGTCCAGTCAAAAATAATTGATTGTCATAAATGCCTCATGTACCAATTTCCTTGAGTATAGGTCAAATTCTGAAAGCCAAATATTGGGATGAACTTCAACACAGGGATCAGATTTTTTAAATAAAAAATTCAGTCAAAAAGCATTGGTTGTTGCTAATATAACACTGTCATAAATCTATTATCTTGTCCGATTTGCTGTGGTCACATTTGTCCTAATGTCTTCCAGCAGTTCACTTCTGAGATGATTGGCTGCTGTCATATAGAACACTATCAGGACCATCCTCTTTGATGCTTATTTATTGGAGACTTGGAAAGTTAGTCCCCATCCACAATGGCTTAGGCTAGACTCATGACATCTCATGCTACCCACTGTTTGATGTCAATGACAGGGTTGATAGCAGTGTGTGGATAAGCCTCTGCCTCATAGCTATTGCAGAAAAATGTTCAGCTTCCAGCTTGACTAATCTGACATCAGGAGTTCATCACTTCTATATGTGACCACTCAGCCATTGCCATAAGATGTGAAAGTATGTATGCTAAGCACATATGAGAAAGATAAATAGACACCTTTCCTCCCTGAGGGCTGCTACTCGTAGGTTCTCCTGTCTGTTGTACTCCATTAGTTGCTGGTGTTCCTCCTCCTCCTGTGCCACCTGCTGCATGGCCAACTCTGAGGTGTCTGCAGTCCTGACAGACTCCTCTCGCAAGTGCTTCCTGTGGAGGAAGTTACTGGTTTACAAGTGGATTATGAAGAGATTGTGGAAAACAAATAGATATTTGTACCAGTGTCTCTTTTTATATGAAATAGGTACATTCTACAAGAAAAAAACTCAAGAATTCAAAGATCCTAAAGGACAAACTGCTTTCCCTATTACATGAAAAATAGCAATAAATAAAGAGTAGGTTTTATTTGAAAATTAGTTTTATACCTGACAAGCTATTAGTGAAACATATTTCTGCAAATTTTTGGAGAGAGGTTTTTTCCCTGCTGATACAGTGTTGAAAATTGGACAAGAGCAATGCTAACTGATAAAAATGATTAATTGAAAATATTTAAAACAAAAGTTTTAAGACATGTTATGAAGAATGAGTGTACAGACAGCTACCTCACAGAAAGAAGGAGGGAGACAGAAGCACGGCTTCTAGGCCAGCTTAGCAAACACCAACTATAGTTATGATTACTATTCATGGTTGAGCTACAATTTCTGCATGACTATGGAATCATTTGCCTTGACTGTCACTCAAAGCAACAAGCTAAAGTGTTAAACCAGTGTGTGCATCAAAACAAACAAGGGAAGACAGAGGGAGTGACCTGACTGCTTTCATTACGGTCTTGTAGTTGTCATTGAGCCGTTTCAGCTCTCGCACATCTGCTTCAGGCACTTGTGGCTTCTTGGGGATCCTGAACTGTTTACTTGGTGCAACTGGCAGCCAACGTGGCTTTCTCCATCTGAAATAAAACAGACTTTCTTCAGTGACAGTATGTATTATTCACATAGATGGAATAATACAGAAAGTAACAACATAGCAAGATCATTAAATTTTGTTAGTTACAGATATCTGCATCATTATATTTTCATTAGTAATGAAATAATAATGAATTATCATAGTTCTATATATATATATATATATATATATATATATATATATATATATATATATATATATATATATATATATATATATATATATATATATATATATATATATATATATATATATATATATATATATATATATATATACAGAGAGAGAGAGAGAGAGAGAGAGAGAGAGAGAGAGAGAGAGAGAGAGAGAGAGAGAGAGAGAGAGAGAGAGTGGAACCTCGGTTACTGAATGCCTCCCTTTTCGAACAGATTGCTTTTCGAACAAAATTTTGAAGTCATAATTGCTCCGATTGCAGTACCATAATTCAGTTCTAGAACAATTACTTGACTTCAAATATTAAAAGACAGCAAAAGCTGTCATTTATTTCTAATTTATAGTTTCTATAAATATTTACTTTGTTTTTATATATTTGGAGGAGAGATACAGAGTGTAAGACAGTAATTCAATCTTTGAAATAAGGTAAATGTGATCCCGTTGATGTAAACAAATAGTTTCCGGCTCTCAGGAATAAGGTGCCATCACTGCAGAACTGCATTTTTCCAGTGGCTTTTCCCAGCAACAAGATGTCCAAATGTTATGATCACCTTCATTTTGGTGGTAAGTGGGTCGCTCTGTATCTTCTGATGAATTCTGTGTCACTAAACATAAGCTGCAAAGAAAGGGTAGACTGATGTCTGGGAACAGATTAATCCATTTTACATTGATTCATATGGGGAAAATAGTTTGTTTTTAAACAGCATTCAGGAATGAATTA
The DNA here is from genome assembly GCF_035594125.1 of Scylla paramamosain. Taxonomy (NCBI): domain Eukaryota; kingdom Metazoa; phylum Arthropoda; class Malacostraca; order Decapoda; family Portunidae; genus Scylla; species Scylla paramamosain. Next base: position 6,793,207 of record NC_087173.1, read on the forward strand.
AGTTTGAGAACCGAGGTTCCACTGTGTGTGTGTGTGTATATATATATATATATATATATATATATATATATATATATATATATATATATATATATATATATATATATATATATATATATATATATATATATTAGATTCAAGTTTTCAAACCCAAATACAAATTTACAGTTAGCTTGGTGCATCATGTGTGTAACATTTACTTCGATTGTATGGTATTAGCCTTTAGCATTCTTTGCATTTTGAGAATGTTCATTGCTTTATAATTATTAATTTTAATGCATTGAAAGAATATATTTTAACTTGGTGTGATTAATGCAGTTACATCATTTGATTCACTGTCTTTGAAGGATCTTGATCCTAATGAGTTTAGGATGAGTGTAAATATGAACACTGATATTGTATTAGAATGTGTGAAAGGGGCATTAACCTCAGTTAATGCCCCTTTCACATGCCAGTGCTTGACAGAGCAGGAAGGGAGTGCTTGGATGTTGGTGGAGGCTCATCTGGTGTGGCTGCCCCCTGGGTGATTTGCATGGACGAAGCGAGGCACTACAGATATATAAATTTCGTGATAGACAAATTATAGAAAAAAAAAGAATAACTAAAAAAAGATCACACAACAATGCATGACTATTATTTGGTAAGGCCATCCAGACTCTCAGCTCAGTACGAGGAAGAAACACCGAGACCAGTATGAGACTGAATACCGCCAACTTTATTCTCACTACTGCTGTCTGGACTCGCACTTCTGCGTCCCGGCACTGGCATGAAGGCCAGACAGGGAAGGCAGGACTGGTGAGTGGTGAGCAGCACGTCACTGCTCACCTGTCCCTGGCTACTCTGCCACCCACCTCACACTCTGGCTGCCCAGGAGGGACACTGCAGTCTGGTTCACGGGATACCATAGATGAGGGCTCCCCAGGAAACAGCGGAGTGAAGAACTCATCGTGCACAACAAGCCACCCCAGAGTGCGTGTCTTGATCTTGATCTTGGTGAAAACACGGAATTCTGAATTCTGACGGTCTAACGGTATCCCATGCTTCCTTCCTGTCACTTTTATTGTATTATATATAATTTAATATATTATTTTTTCCGTGAATCAAACAAAGTTCTGTGACATAGAAACTGTGAATACGACTGTCTCGTCGTCGTCGTCGTTGTTGTTGTTGTTGTTGTTGTTGTTGTTGTTGTTGTTGTTGTTGTTGTTGTTGCAGCAGCAGCAGCAGCAGCAGTAGCAATAACAACAACAACAACAACAACAACAACAACAACAACAACATTTATCTTCACCCGGAGGTATAGGTAACTTTTAACCTCGTGTAATACATGAATAATGTACAAAATTATAATAAAAATAGATATCTTAGAGAAATGAGTAAAACTTACAATTGAAATGGTTTTAACACTGAAAGCAGAGATATACTTCATGCATGTGCATACGTATTGGATCAACAGTACTGTGGTCTTGTCGTGTAGATCCATATACCCAGGCCAAACTGCCTGGACGCGGAGTGACGGCGGATCACGTCTCGAAGTAGCGAGTACTACGAGCAGTACTACTGCATTCATCGCTGTCTTAAATTAAGATGGCGTTGACACACTTGACCAGTGATCCTAGAGACGATTTCTATGTAGGAGCTCTACCCCGGACCAGCGCGAAAGAGCGGTATGAACCTAATCTGAGGCGTCATTATTATGTGGATAATGTTGTTTGCGAAGTTGCGCCACCACGACCCTCAGAAATCCCAGGGTGCGTTTTGAAGCACTTTGTTCTCTTGTGTGTGTGTGTGTGGTGCTGGTATTTGTCGTTATGTTAGAATCTATTGAACAGTTAAACTATAGAGCAGTGGTTCTTAACCTTGTTGGAGGTACTGAACCCTGCAAGTTTCATACGTGCATTCACCGAACCCTTCGTAGTTGGAAAAATAAAATATTGCACAAAATTAACCATGCAAACACACCACCAAATCCTTGAGACTGACTCATTGAACCCCTAGGGTTCGATCGAACCCAGGTTAAGAACCAGTGGTATAGATACAATATGACTGTTCATTGTGTTCGAATCTTTGAGCTGAACGTGTAATGGGGCTTCATGTACAACATACGTTTGTCAGACTAATATTATTACGATCAGCAGAGTCAACATTTGTCTCCCTCCCATGTGCCTGTCTCCTGCCTTAACATAAAGCTTTATAGTCGAGATAAGGCACTGAAACGGTTGTGAGTGCGGTATCAGAAGAGCCAGTAGACGCTACATCTTACTCAGATATTAAAAAATAGGGAATTCTTTGATCAAGATTGTCCCCAGTTACTGAGGTACCTTTACTTAGTGTATTGTAGTGACTGCTGTTCTTCCTAGTCCCTCATGAGTTGTCCTGGACATACTTTGGAAAGGGAACAATTGCAAAAATGTATGTATGTTGAATAAAAAGAAAAAAAAGGTTCTCCCTGTAGGCTCCATTAAGGTTAGGTTTCTGAGCCGCCGTGCTGGAAGAAAACTATTCATCTTCCCTTCCCATGGCTTTGTCTTTGATGGAAGAAGGAGAGGTGATCTGAACCCTCGAAATCACTGTGTGGTAAACTAAATAAATAATTAGAATAGATAAAAAATTGTGTTTGTTTGTGTGTGTGTGTGTGTGTGTGTGTGTATATATATATATATATATATATATATATATATATATATATATATATATATATATATATATATATATATATATATATGTGTGTGTGTGTGTGTCTGTAAAAGGCGATGCGTTACATGAATGTCATTCCTAAACGCGCAGCCAACATGCACCACTGGAGACGTGACGCGTCAGTATGTTCATGGAAATGATAGATGTTTGTTTGTTTACATATTTTTTTTTTTTCTGAAAGGTTAATACTTTGATAATATTGTTTTTGTATTGATATTTTCGAAAATCAACTTAGAACAAAGATTATTTATAAAGTGGATCAAAATATCTAAAAATAAATAAACAAATAAATAGATAAATAAACAATAATAATAATGATAAAAACAGAGAGGGGATGGCAAGAACCAGTAAGCGCACGAGAGCTGCCTCGCGACAAGAAAGGAGGAGGCAGCGAACGTGTCTTGTAGCTCAGTTTAGTATAACACAGAGAAAATCAAAAGACATTCATGTGAGGGGTATCGCACACTGTGTGGATGCAGTGCCACGTTTCCCTGACGCCCGGCACGCTATTCCTGCCGAGGGCGGGTAATTAGGTGCTCCTGGTGCCATCAAGGCGTGGAGTGGTGTTGCAGCACGCTCCGCACCTCTGAGGCGCCGCGCTGGCACAAACACCTGCACATCAACACCCTGCCTTACCCTCCTCGCCGTGGTGTGTTGAAGATCTCCACGGATAAAGGAGAATATGTCGTGAATCGGTCCTCAGTCTAGCGGCGCCATATGACCCCGAGGTTGTGGTGTTTTGAATCAGCCAGTCAGTAAATAAAAAAAAAAAAGAAAAAAAAACGAAAAAAAAAGATAACCTCTTTTAAGGATAAATTATTCACGTGATAATAGTTTGATAAAATTGATAATAACAATAATGGTGATACCAATATTAGCATTACAACCACTGCTACTACTACCGCTACTACTACTACTACTACTACTACTACTACTACTACTACTACTACTACTACTACTACTACCACTACTACTACTACTAAATAATAATAATGATAATAATTTTTCGTTTCGTTTCGTATCTACAGTTCACTTGTTAATACCTTTATCCACATTCCTTCGTTTTTTTCCCTTATTCTTTCCTTTGTATGCTTATATGCGTTTTTATTCTGATAATTTTCCTCTCCCTACCCTTTTTTCCTTCCGTTTTCTTGTTGTTTCTATCGGGATTTGCCAAATTTCTAGGCCCGCGCAAGCCAAGTCAATAATGATGTCAGGTGATGGAAACAATTACCAATACTGTATTATCGAAAACTCGTTGGCCGCTAAGCGAGGTAGAGCCACCAGTGGGAAGCCAAGACACCATTCCATCACTCACAGATTAAAAAGAAGGTCCTTATTCTTAAACGCTTCGGCATCTGTCTCGACAACTTTTAACGAGATGATAGTGGAAGATATTTCGGGGTTTTCAAAGGCGTGTTCGTGTCTCTTGTGGTAGTTTAACAGTGATTCTACATTGCCATTAGAAAAGTTATCCTTGAGAGTTCAGTAATCTTTGTAACCTTTGAAATTAGTCGTAAAGAGATCCCAGGGTGTTTAAGAATACGAGACATAGAGTCGTATTTGCAAACATTTCTTCGTCTTATCCTTTAAATTTGAAACCGTTTTAGGGAATCTTTGTGTGTGAAGATATTACCCAAAAGCACTGCAGGTGAAGGGGTAATGTTAATTATCACAGCCCATGATGCTAAACGGGTACGTACAGACCAGGGACTGTATTCACCAGGCGGCTCCAGCAAGTCTTGGCTTTGAACTGTGTAGTGGAATGTTCACTACTCAATACTCACGACTGCAGTGCCCGAGACTATCACGGCAGCCATCGCCCGCCGTGAGCAGCGTGCAGGTGTGCTCTTCCCTCAGGTGTGCTCAGGCCTTCAGGCATACCACTAGGTTGTCTTGTGTGTCTGGAACTGAATTTGTTTCCATTTCGGATTCTCTTCTTTGAGTAATTTATTTATTTATTTATTTTATTATTATTTTTTTTTTCGTGAATGGCAAAATAGCGGACTAATTGTTTTCGGTTTTTGTTTGTGTTATTTTCTCTATCTATCTATTTGTCTATCTATCTACTTTATTTTTCTT
>NC_087173.1:6802985-6807985 GCF_035594125.1 Scylla paramamosain
CTACTACTACTACTACTCCTCTGAACACTTATTTATTTATTTGTTTATTTCATCTATCTATCTATCTATCCATCTATCTGTCTATTTATTTATTTATGTATTGCAGCCTCTTCTTTTTTTACCTTTTTTTACACCTTTCCTTTTCCCCTTTGGTTCTCTCTTTTTCATCCACTGTGTTCCTCTCTCTCTCTCTCTCTCTCTCTCTCTCTCTCTCTCTCTCTCTCTCTCTCTCTCTCTCTCTCTCTCTCTCTCTCTCTCTCTCTCTATGCACATACACACACACACACACACACACACACACACACACACACACACACACACACACACACACACACACACACACACACACACACACACACACAGCTCCACAGAGAGAGAGAGAGAGAGAGAGAGAGAGAGAGAGAGAGAGAGAGAGAGAGGGGAAAGTGAGGAACAAATCCACAGAATCCAGCAATTTTAACCCCGAAGCCTTCCCACTCTCCCCTCCCTCCCCTCTCCCCTTCCTCTTCCTCTCCCCTTCCTCTCCCCCTCCCTTCACTCTTCCTTCTCCCCGTCCTCCTCCCCGCTCCTCTCTCTCTTTAAGCATGCTTTCTATCCCAGACGTCTGCCAAATTATTATTATTATTATTATTATTATTATTATTATTATTATTATTATTATTATTATTATTGTTATTATTATTATTATTACTGTTATTATTATTACTATTATTATTAATAATTATCATCGTCATCATCATCATCATCATCATCTTCACAACAACAACAACAACAGCAACTACTACTACTACTACTACTACTACTACTACTGCTACTTCTACTACTTGTGTACTTTGAAATCACAAATGTAAGTTTCTATATGACGTTTCGGAGTGAGCTTTTTATATGAAACTGTAAGGTTGAGTTCAATGTTTCGAAGCTTCATTTAAAAAAAAATCTTAGATTTAATGAAGAGATTGTTAGTTTTGGTTCTGTGGTTTGTGTCCAAAAGGGTTTTTCAATTAGTGTTCATAACTTCATGTTTATGTTTTGTTTCATAGGCTTCATGTAGTTCGTGGTTGATTCGAATGAAGGTTTTATTGATTTTAAAGGTTTCAAATAGCGTTCAGAAATAGCTTGCGAAATTGGTTAGGTTCTCAGAGGGATTCAGTGTAGGATTCACAGTGGTTCGTTTTAAATGTCTGAACTGGTGTTCAGACGGAATTCATAAGATAGGGTAACTGTTTCGGAATTAGTTCAGGATGGTTCGCTTTTAGACTTTACTGATTCATAAGTGAAGTTCATAGACAAAATAATCAAGCTTCATAAGACTTTCCCCGGACCAAGGATGAAAGACTACAGCCATCCTTGGTCCGGATTCAAGGATGGTTCAAAGTGAGGTTTCAGAGTCAATGGAACTGCTTCACGTACTGGTTTGTGATGCTGGTTGATCTCGAATCTGAATCAGCCTTCTTCTCACACGAACGTAGTGTCCCGTAATGTAATAGCACGGACGAGTCGGACATCGTGAAAGTTCCTGCACGGACGGTCAGTGAGAGCGCAGCGTGAAAGAATACGTCGTGCGTGGTGTGGTCACTGAGTGTGTGTTGCTATGGTAGTTGGTATGCCTCACACGGCCGTGCTTAGATGCAGCAGAAATGACAGTTGGCCTTCAGCTGCAGGAGAGACTACACACAAGGTACGTACATGCTTATAATTATTTGGTTATTTATGTTTTTCTTTCTTCCATTATCCTAAGGGGTCAGTTTTTACAATAGGACCAAACTGCCTTTCGAGGATAAAACTATGATATTCGTTATTGTTTTTTGTTATAGACGATTTTGAGCATAAAAGACGTCGGAAATACTTAATTTTACCTTTTCTCCCCTCATTCCCCTATAATCTTGGGGACACGTCGGGAAGCGGGGTTTATGGGCGGGGAGCACGAGCCTAACCTAACTTAACCTAACCTAACACAGCAGACGCGCATTGCCTCATAAAAATCCCCTGTATCACGGAAACTATTAATTTGCGACGAAAACCAGTAAAGTTTCTCAGTATCAATAAAGGTAATCAAAAACAATACTCCTAAATGTGTAGGGATGTTATGGTGCGCTCCTAAAGCGGTACCTCTTAAGCATCACATAAACAAAGGCAGTTATCTTCCTCTCATCTTCCGAAGTTGGTAGATCACCGTCGGCTAGTGCACATGTTCACCTTGAATATATATTTGTGTGAGGGGCTCGTAAAAAAAAAAAAAAATAAAAATAAATAAAAATAAATAAAAATAAATAAGAATAAATAACTAAATAAAAAAAATAAAAATAAATAGATAAAATGAACGTCTTGATGCCCTTGAAAATACGATGATCGGGCGTGTGAGAGGCCTTGAGTTTGACTGAGGACAGATGCTGATGATAATGTTCCTCCTCCTCCTTCCCTCTTCCGCCGCCTCCTTCCGTCTTACGTATCTTTCACCTCATCTCTATCCTCGTCCGCCACCTTCACCTATTGATTGTCATCCTTCTCTTTTCTTCACGTGGTCATCATTATCGTCCTCCTCCTACTACTACTACAGCTACTACTACTACTACTACTACTACTACTACTACTACTACTACTACTACTACTACTACTACTACTACTACTACCACCACCATTACCATTACCACCATTACCACAACAACTATTACCACCACTTGCGTAACCTGATCTCACCTTCCATACCATAATGAAGCCAATTACCTGAGGGAAGGTGCGGCGCTGGATTATCTGCCACTGTTGTCCACCTGAGAGAGAGAGAGAGAGAGAGAGAGAGAGAGAGAGAGAGAGAGAGAGAGAGAGAGAGAGAGAGAGAGAGAGTGCATAATACTTCTTTGTTTTTTTGTTTTTTTATATTGTCTTGGTTTTTTTTGTGTGTTTTTGCGTTTTTCTTTTTCGTTTCAGTAAGTCTGTGTGAAGGATTAGTAGCCACGCTGCGAGATTAGGGAGGAGGAGGAGGAGGAGGAGGAGGAGGAGGAGGAGGAGGAGGAGGAGGAGGAGGAGGAGGAGGAGGAGGAGGAGGAGAAGAAGAAGAAGATGGAAATCCTTGAGGAAATAAAGAAAGTTTTGTAAATATTCGTATTACATTTTTCATTTAGTTTGTCCATTCTACTTCCTTTCCTTTATCATCATCATCATCATCATCATCATCATCATCATCATCATCTTTTTCGTCTTTTTTCTCTTCTTCTTCTTCTTCTTCTTCTTCTTCTTCTTCTTCTTCTTCTTCTTCTTCTTCTTCTTCTTCTTCTTCTTCTGTTCCTGGCTTTGCTGCTTTATTCCCGTCCCTCTTCCTCCTCCTCCTCCTCCTCCCTTTACAGATCCTCCACACCCACGCAGATCAATCCCTCCCACGTTCCTTCAACCCTCTCTCTCTCTCTCTCTCTCTCTCTCTCTCTCTCTCTCTCTCTCTCTCTCTCTCTCTCATTTTCGATAGTTATCACATTTTGCACCTTCTTCTTCTTCTTCTTCTTCTTCTTCTTCTTCTTCTTCTTCTTCTTCTTCTTCTTCTTCTTTTTCTTCCTCTTCCCTAATCATGCTCAGTTTCTCTCTATCTCCCTTTCACCTCCTTTTTTTCTGTGTTGTCTCTTTCTCCTCTTCTTTTCCAACTTTCCTCATCCCATCCTTCACCTCCTTTCCCATTCCATTCCTAAACTTTCCTCCTTTTGCACCTCCCTCTTCTCTTCTTCCTCCTCTTCCTTCTCCTCCTCCTTTTTGTCCTTTCTTCTACTCATTGCTTTCCTTCTTTTTAATTTTCTTCTGTTTTCTTTCATGTCTCCCTTTTTCCTTCTTATATTTCTTCTTTATCTGTGTCCTCCATTTTCTTTTCTCTCTTCCTTTTTTTTGCTTTTCTTCCTTCGGCTTCTTTTCCTTATTTTTCCCACTCCTATTATTCATCCTTTTTTCTCTTCCTATTCATTGTCCTCATCCTTTTTTCATTTTTCCTCCTCTTCCATTTCTCCTTTTACCTTTCCTCCTGCATACTATTTCCATTTCACTCGTAGTTCTCTTTCTTCTCTCTTCTTCTTGTTCTTCTCTTCTTCTCTCCTTCCTTCTCCTCCTACTATTCGTCATTTTCTCTTCCTATTTATTGTCGTCCTCTTTCATTTTCATTTCCTTTCTCTCTCCTGTTCTTCTTACTTCTCTCCTAATTCTCCCCTTCCTTGTGCTTCTCTTCTTCTTTCTCCTACTCCTCCCACTCCTCTTCTCCTACTCTTCCTTGTCTTTCTTATCCTTCTCTTCTTCCTTCTCCTCCTCCTCCTCCTGCTGCACCTATTTCTCTCCTACTCCTCCTTGTCTTCCTTGTTCTTCTTTTCTTCCTTCTCCTGCTACTCCTCCTCTTCTCTTTCTATTTAGCGCCCTCATCCTTCCTTTTCATTCCCTTTCCCCTCCTGTTCCTTTCGCTTCTCTCCTATTCCTCCTCTTCTTCCTTCTCCTCTTGCTTTTTCCTACTTTTCTCCTCATCCTTGTATTCCTTATCCTCTTTTTCCTTCTCCCACTCCTCCTCTCCTTCTTGCCTCCCCTTATCCTTCTCTTCTTCCTTCTCCCACTCCTCTTCTACTCTTCCTTGTCTTCCTAGTCCTTCTCTTCCTCCTCCTTCTCCTGCTCCTCTTCTATTTATCCTTGCCATCCTTATCCTTCTCTTCTTCCTTCCCTTAGTCCTCTTCTCTCCTCCTTGTCTTCTTTATCCTTCTCTTCTTCCTTCTCCCAGTCTTCTACTTCTTGTCTTCCATATGCTTCTCTTTCTCCTCCTCTTCCTTGTCTTCCTTGTCCTCCTCCTCCTCCTCCTGCTGCTCCTCCTATTTGAATACAGGAGTCTCGCGGAGATCCTTCGGTGATCCACGCAGGGTTGTTGACTGATCCAAGTTGATCCCCGCTTACCCGAGCCCAGGATATTGTTGTCCCCCTCTTCCTGTGGCGACCGGGGGGCACGAACTGGAGGCGGGGGGGAGGGGAGAGGCGCAGGGGGGCGTGGTAAG
>NC_087173.1:6812985-6815485 GCF_035594125.1 Scylla paramamosain
AGAGAGAGAGAATAACTTAATACAAATTCAGTTTACTGGTGAAAATTAAAAGAGGATGTTAAAAAAAGAGCAAAAGTAAATAAAAAAGCAAGATTCGAGAGAGAGAGAGAGAGAGAGAGAGAGAGAGAGAGAGAGAGAGAGAGAGAGAGAGAGAGAGATACTGTGTGAGTCTCCCTGTAATTTTCAAATTGACGTTTCCAATTTGCTGTTGTTTCATCGGAGTCAGTGTTATTCATTGTGCATGTGGCGACCCGTGGTGTGTGTGTGTGTCTGTATATGTGTGTGTGTGTGTGTGTGTGTGTGTGTGTGTGTGTGTGTGTGTGTGTGTGTGCTGAACCTATATGTACAGTGATTTCTGGTATTCTCGTCACCACACACACACAAACACACACACACACACACACACACACACACACACACACACACACACACACACACACACACACACACAGAGAGAGAGAGAGAGAGAGAGAGAGAGAGAGAGAGAGAGAGAGAGAGAGCGAGAGCTCATAAGAGGGATCCGCGTCTGCCAAACATTGACACAGCTCACGCGGCGCCCACAATTACTGGCTACACCAACACGCTGACCACAACACCATTGCCAGTATTAGAAGCCAACTCTTTACCACGCTCTCCCTCCCTTGACCTCTTCCCTAACCCCTCTCCCTCTCTCCTCCACACCTTTCACCTTTCATTCATTCACTCATCTACTTCCACCTCTCTCTTTCTCTCTCTGCATCTCACTAATTCACTTAACTCCTTGTCTTTATCCTCTTCTTTCTCACCTTTCCCTTCTCACCTGCACGCATAATGACTCGCTTCACAACCCTTTCATCCTTAACTCTTCATCTCACCTTCCCTTGCTCTCCTTTAAATGATTCCTTCCTTTCTCCTCATCTCTATTTGTCTTGTCTTGTAACTTCTTTTTTTTTTCATGTTTTCTTCTCCTCTAAATATGTGTTTTTTTTTCTTTCCTTTTTTTTTCGCTATTGTCTCTGCCTTTACTTTTCCCTCCTTCGCCTCCTTTCCATTTATTTCCACTCTCCTGTCGCCTTTCCTCTTCCCCATTTCCTCTCCTTTCCTTCCCTTCCTTTCTCTCCTCTCCCCTCTTTCCCCATAATTCACACTGCAGGCTTTTCTCCCCATTACTGTAATAGGTTGGATAGGGACGAAGAGAGAGAGAGAGAGAGAGAGAGAGAGAGAGAGAGAGAGAGAGAGAGAGAGAGAGAGAGAGAGAGAGAGAGAGAGAGAGAGAGAGAGACTTTTTGGTCATAATGTATTGTTTATATATATTTTTTTTTTGTATACGTTTTAAATCTCATTCATATCTTGGAATCAACAAACTTTTCAAGGGTTACGGCATTGACCACCAGGACTTTCTCAAAATTGAAAACTTAGACATGAAAAGGGTATGACACAAGACGCTGTTTCCTTCCCTATTAATGTTAGAAAGAAAATCAATTGGTGTTTTTATTTGTTTACTTACTTTTACTCTGACGTGATGTTAGAAGAAGGAAGAATTCATAACCTTGTATTCTTCAACGCTTTGGTTAGGTTAGGTTAGGTTAGGTCAGATTCGGTTAGGTTAGGTTAGGTCAGATTCGGTTAGGTTAGGTTAGGTTAGGTTAAATTCGGTTAGGTTAGGTTAGGTCAGATTCGGTCAGGTTAGGTTAGGTTAAGTCAGATTCGGTTAGGTTAGGTTAGGTTAGGTCAGATTCGGTTAGGTTAGGTTAGGCTAAGTCAGATTCGGTTAGGTTAGGTTAGGTTAGGTCAGATTCGGTTAGGTCACAAAGATTACGAGTCAAGATTATTATGGACATTTTTCCATTGATGAAGCAGAATCTGTGTTAAAGTATCACTAGGCAGAATTATGAAAACACTCTTGAAAACGTCAATGGCTACCACAACAGCGTGTCAAAAGTAGTCAAGACAAGACGCCGAAGTGTTTGAAAATACTGTCCTTAACCTCGTGAATTTCCTTTTCATTAATGCGAGACTTGGATCCAAATACGTAACGATAGATGAAGAACAATTGTGTAGGAATAATTTGTAAATCTCAACTAAATCACAGCCTTTACTTCCCATACCTCAGCCTTAGTCCGTTCACATAAAAGTGGCGGGCAAGCTCCACCCATTTCTCCCACCCATGCATATCATTCGTTAAGCTCCTCCTCGTCTTCTTCTGGCGCCTGTGATTGGCCGTCGACTGAGAAAGGGGGCATGTAATTGGTGTGCGGATACAAGGGCGTGGCTCATATATTTTTAGACACTGCTGCTATTGTGATGTCTTATTTTCATGGTGTTTACGTGTCATTTTACTATTTACGCAATTTTATATTATCATTATTATTATTATTATTATTATTATTATTATTGTTATTATTATTATCATTATTATTATTATTATTATTATTATTATTATTATTATTATTATTATTATTAGTGCTGCTTCTCTTATAATTTCTGTCTGCTTGTGATATTTTACCGTTTTTTTGATCTT
>NC_087173.1:6820485-6825485 GCF_035594125.1 Scylla paramamosain
AGAGAGAGAGAGAGAGAGAGAGAGAGAGAGAGAGAGAGAGAGAGAGAGAGAGAGAGGGCGTGACGTTCGGGGTGTTGAGGGCGAAACAGTGACGCAGCCTCAGGTGACGGGCGGTCCATCGGTGGTGTCAAGTTCTCGTTACCGCGGGAATGGGAGGCAACCCGCACCTGCCTACCTTTTCTCTTCCAGCTCCTCGCCTCTTCACTGTCATCCCTCCTTTCTACTCTCTCTCTCTCTCTCCTTCTCTCTCTCTTTGGTAAGAAAAGAAAAGGGAATAAGTTTTTTGTACCCCCGTTGGAAAAGCGAAAAGTAAACACAGCTGAAGTGAAAAAAATGTTGCCACACGATGGTCCTGCACATTTACACGGTACACGGCACACCAAAATGTGCAAACCATACGTTAGTGAAGTGAGTGGCGAGCGTTATATTTAAACCAGACGTGAGAGTGACAGTAGCGTGCAATCATCTGCCAAAGCCTACCTCAGAACACCGTATTAAACTCCGCGCTAAGTATTGGAACCCACTTGACGAGGTATCAGTACTCAATGGACTTCTCCCGTGTTAGGTTGGGTGGGCTGCCGCAGGGAGGCGCTGGGGGCCTAATAATAATAATAATAATAATAATAATAATAATAATAATAATAATAATAATAATAATAATAATAATAATAATCTTTTGTTCTTATTGGTTTATTCTACAACTTCATCACATATGAACCAATCATGGGCCGCGAAGGAATGAAATGTTCCAAATAGGGTCGCTCATGAAAAAGTTTGAGAACCACTGGAACATCTTGGTGAGTTACACTGATCTTTTGTTTTGTCTTTTTTTATATGCGAATATATTGTGGGAGTAATCTTTGGGACTCTGAAAGCATTGCTATTTCTGTTCTTGTTATGTATCTTTGTAGACTCCAAGTATTGTGTGTCTTTTCAGCCTCTCTCTCTCTCTCTCTCTCTCTCTCTCTCTCTCTCTCTCTCTCTCTCTCTCTCTCTCTCTCTCTCTCTCTCTCTCTCTCATAATTACGTTTCCCTCACTCGTCCTACTCTCGCCGTGTTTTGTGTGCAGAGTATAAGCAGCCATCGCGGCATTTATGGTAATGGATGAAGTCACCAGGAATTTAAATACATCTCCCACCACAAGTTGCCTTATGGTCTTGGGTTTTATTTGATGCGATATTATCTTGTATTATTTGTTTATTTCTACGGCACAAGAACAACGCAAAACAAATACTTAATAATAACAGTGTACCTTTACTCTACTTACACTTCAATAACTGTCTACCATTGCTTTAGTCACTGTGCTAAGCTGATCCAGAAGCCGCTCTGCCTGCCTCCTTCCTCTTCACGCGGGCAGCTGACTGATGCTCTCGTAAAGTTCATTCCACTTTCCCAAGATTTTTTTATTTTATATATTTGCAGTCACTTTACCAACTAAACTTGCCTGAAGATGAGTTTTTAAAATATAATTAGGAAAAAACAATAACAGGGGTATTTACGCTTCAGAAAAGTCGTGAAAATAAATAAACGTATTATTTACATATGTTTATACACAGTGACTGTCGACACGTGCCACGTCTCCAGATTATCGAGAGATGATAGTCTTATTGATAAGTTTATATAAATAGTACTTGTATATGTTTGTTTCCACCACCACCACTACCACCACCACCACCATCACTACTACTACTACTACTACTACTACTACTACTACTACTACTACTACTACTACTACTACTACTACTACTGCTTTTACTACACCACCACCACCACCACCACTACTACTACTACTACTACTACTACTACTACTACTACTACTACTACTACTACTACTACTACTACTACTACTACTTTTACTACACCACCACCACTACTACTACTACTACTACTACTACTACTTTTTTTTTTTTCCAATTATTATTATTATTATTATTATTATTATTATTATTATTATTATTATTATTATTAAGAGTGAAGAAAAAAAAATTGAATTCTTCCAAAATAAAGAAAATAAAATAATGAATAACAGTAAAGCTACCCCCGTTTTCTATGACCGTGTGCCAGTGAGTGCGTGCGTGCGTGCGTGCGTTTGCTTGTCTGTATGTGCGTGTGTCTGGCTGCCCCTCCCCCACCCCACCCCCCATAGGACCCCATAGATTATAGAGGTTATGGGAAGTTGCGTATTGAAATAAGGTTTTTCTACAACTACTACTACTACTACTACTACTACTACTACTACTACTACTACTACTACTACTACTACTACTACTATTACTACTACTACTATTACTACTACTACTACTACCACGATTCTGTTTCTACTTATCTGTTTTTTCATATTTCTACTACTACTACTACTACTGCTACTACTACTACTACTACTACTACTACTACTACTACTACTACTATTACTATTACTTTTTTTTTTTTAATTATACTCTATGATATAAACATTAGTTGTTAACTATAAATTCATTCTACCTCTACTCTATCTATCTACCTCTACCTCTAGACTATTACTATTACTACTACTACTACTACTACTACTACTAATTTCGTAAGTGTGCCTGCAAAACAATGATGATAATAATAGTAATTGTATATTCTACTACTACTACTACTACTACTACTACTACTACTACTACTACTACTACTACTACTACTACCACCACTACCACTACTACTGCTGGCTTTGTGTGTGATATGCTCAGCTCACAACTAAGATATATCGGGCTGGAATCCCCGCCAGACGAGGAGTATTGGAGTGCATGTCTTTGCAGCTCAAGCCCTGCCGGAGGATGGTGGGAGGCTAAGTCGAGGAATTGTGTTCCCCCTGTGTGTGTGTGTGTATGTGTGTGTGTTGAAAGATCAGAAAATGGTGGTATACTATATATATATTCCATTTCTTTTTATGCTATCAATCATTACAACTGCTACCACCACCACTACTACTACTACTACTACTACTGCTACTACTACTACTACTACTACTGCTACTACTACTACTACTACTACTACTACTACTACTACTACTACTACTACTACCACCATTGTAATATCATTCATACTACTTTCATAATTTTCATAAACGATACTTTTTTTTTTCATATTTGTGAGATAAGTACGAATAATAACTACTGTTCCCTTGACGGCAACGGGATATGCATTACTCTGCGCCATTAAGACATCCAATCAATCGCCTCGTTGTCATTCATAGTATCTGATTCCTTCCTTAATTTCGTGGACTCCAAGACATCTGAACCGTGCAATGCGTATGGAGGAGATGGTATTAATTTGGTTCAGTTTGATTATATTGATGTATCTAAAATGGATCTGGCATTGCTCACTCTTCTCGTAAATTTGTTCTTTTGATGAATTTTTTGTCGTAAATTTATTTGTGAAAAAAAGAAAAAAAAATCATCGGGACTTCAACTTTCTGCTTGATGTTATTTGGTAAATTTGGGGATTTGTTAATATAATATAGACATTTTATTTAAGTTTGTAGTCTTCTGAAATTCAAATACAATTGTATGAGAAGTGAAATACAAGGATGCAAATTTTTCACTGCAAATAAGGACAATTCCCCAGTATCCTATAGTGTTTATCCTGCGTAGAGATGGAGGGAGAGAGTAGAGAAACATATAACGATGAATAAATTGAAGGTAAAAACAAAGAACCATTCATAAGGGTCTGATCGCGTCTTTGTAAACTAAATTTCCTTTCTTTGGTATTTCTCTTTCGTGTTGATCTCAGAACCTCGCTGAGATTATCGTTATCTTGAATAATAATAATGATAATAATAATAATAATAATAATAATAATAATAATAATAATAATAATAATAATAATAATAAAACATGGAAAATAGCTGTTGCAAGTCACATTTCGCTCGATAACAGAAAATAATTGTATTAAATTTTGTTTCAACCTCTTAAAAGGGAGAAACTGTACCACCGTGGACATGTGACCAGCAACATTTCACTGCCACTTACTGTACTTAGTGTTTTGCCTCAGTGTTAAGTCCTCTGATGTGCTCGTGATGTGCCAGCAGTGAGGTCTTGCAAGGAGATTGTCAGCACACCAGAGGAGTTAAGATTGAAGGAACTCGCTGAATAGTGAAAGGTGAAAGGGAGTGCGGGAAGTTTCTCTACTTCTCGCTTCTCTCTACTTTAATAAACCTCGCGTTGAAATTATCATTGCATTCAACTAAAAAAAAAAAAATGTAGAAATAAGTACGGCAAATTAAGTTTAGCCACATGTAGTAAAATGTGTACTTTAATTTTACATGAACTGTTTGAAAATAGGAAGCGCCACGTACATTTTTTTCACATTTCGTAAATTCTTCGCTAAACTTTCATTGTAAAATATAGGAACTTGTACCGATGTTCATGAGTACAACATAGAGAAACTCACAAAAATGACCACAAAAAAAAGATAAATATAAAAAAAATAATAAATAATAATAATAATCATCAATAAAAAAAAATAGAAAATAAATAAATAAATAAATAAATAACACGAATATAAGCAAGTGACAGTGAATGGAAAAAAAAATGACAGCACGATAATAGAAAAAAACGAAAGAATAAAAAAAAAAGCTTAGTATAGTCTGACTTCCTTGGTTTAGATGGTCAGAAAATGTTTGCTTCAGCGTGCGATAAACAAGTCATGATGCAGTGCTACGTAATGCCTGTTTCGTGTTTCTTATTGTATTTTATCCAGCGCAGGGACAATATATAAATAGCTCCAAAACACTGGAGGCCTGGAGCTTGACGCAGGGTCGCTGAGATTAGTGCTGGTGCCAGGGCCAATAAGCTTGTTCTCCCACGAGGCAATTAGAACGATGCCTTGTTAGTGAAGGGTGAGGGGAGGATGGGGGGAGGGATACAGGCAGGGAGGCAGGAAGGCACACAGGCACGCGCACTCTCACTGACACACACACACACACACACACACACACACACACACACACACACACACACACACACACACACACACAC
>NC_087173.1:6830485-6842985 GCF_035594125.1 Scylla paramamosain
TAGTAATAGCGATATATGTATAGTCTTGCTTTCTTCACACTTGTCGGATACTAAGAGAAGGGTAAAATTGGTAAATACAAAACGAATGAAAAATAATCTCTATGATGTATTGTGGTCCTCGTACACAAATTATTATTATTATTATTATTATTATTATTATTATTATTATTATTATTATTATTATTATCATTATTATTATTATTATCATTAGTCGTATTATTATTATTAGTAGTAGTAGTAGTAGAAGTAGTATATTTTTTGTAAGAAATATAGTGGTATTAAGCAGTCATGCAAATAGTTTCTTCAAAGACTCTTCAAAGACGTGTCAATATTTTGATTCACACAGATGGTTTCGTTTTCGGCGGAGCAAATGACGTATTTCCTGAATGCTTGAGGGTTCATCCCGTGCCTGATGGTGTCCTTTAAGGCTTCAGTGATCGCCTAAACACTTTCAGGAATGGTCATTGGCGCGGCCTGATGGATGGTGCTCCTAATGATCAGTTAAATGGCGGCCCGAGAGGGTATTCAAAACGCTTCCAAAGTAGTCATTTCAACGTTTTCCGGGTGATCGCATCCTCTCATTCCTTTCTGAGCGCCGCCATGAGTGCCGCTGTTTGCTTGCCCGCCGCTGAAAGGGGAGCGGCCCGCGGAAAAGTGAAATGACTTGCAGAAAAGTTAAATGACTCTTGCGGAATTTAAATGACCTTTGTAAGCACGTAGGAGGGAATGACTTGCAAATCGTACAGTGACACGCGCAGGTAATTGACGTGACACGTGCAAAACTGAAGTGATTATTGCACCTGCCCATCAAATTTAAAAGTATTATAAATAAAAAAAATGTGTTGATGTGTTTGATGTTTTTTTTTTATGTTAAACTGTTAGGAATAATAGCATTGATTTTTATTTTATTGATATAATTCGTTCTATATATTTATAGAAGTAGTGTAATATAATTTACATTTTTACTAATTTTCATCTGTTGTTTATTTATCATTCTTTATTTACTTATTTATTCTTTTATTTATTCATTAATTCATTTATTTATCTATGTATATGTGTATGGACGCTGCCCGTGCTGTCACAGCGGCAAGGGAGCAAATTAATTGGTGAATGAGTCAAACAATTACTGCAAACAAGTTAAATGGCTGCTGAAACGTGTGTGTGTGTGTGTGTGTGTGTGTGTGTGTGTGTGTGTGTGTGTGTGTCGCTAACAAAAAAGAACGATTGAAAATATATGTAAATAAAAAATCAATAAATGAAACTTTTGTGAGGATGAACGGTAGTCTCAGATGTCCCGGCGTCTAATCTCGACCACTGTGAACGAGCTGAGGTGAAAGTATTCAGGTTCTCAGGAACTGTTCGTGATACCAGTGACGGTTTATCAAGACTTCTGCATCATTAATGGAAAAAAAAAATACTCATGGGAAATCGAATAGTGATCTCTGTGGCCTTTGAAAATACATAGTCCTGACGAGAGAACAGAGAGTTTCATAATAAAAGCCTGTGTAACAAAAATGCTTTAATATAAAGTGAAGAAACGTCTGAAAGTTTTAGTGTTGTAGCGACACACGCCGGCACTGAGAGGCGGCCGGGCAGACACAGGCAGACGAGAAATTAAGATAATGATGACAATGACGATGGCAGATTGCAATTAACAGTGTTAAGTTGACACAGACATTTCCTCCTAAGAAATGCATTATACTTACTCATAATGTATACCGTCTTTAACAACAGCAGCAGCAGCAGCAGTACAAGCACACACACACACACACACACACACACACACACACACACACACACACACACACACACACACACACACACACACACACACACACACACACACACACACACACACACACACACACGTCTGTTACGTCCATATCGCAAAAATACTGTACATACATTAATAGAAGCATACATAAATTCATGTTTAAATTCGCAAAATGCATCTTGTGTTTATATATATATATATATATATATATATATATATATATATATATATATATATATATATATATATATATATATATATATATATATATATATATATATATATATATATATATATATATATATATATATATATATATATATATATATATATATATATATATATATATATATATATATATATATATATATATATATATATATATATATATATATATATATATATATATAATAATAATAATAAAACAGGGAAATAAACCCTTAGTAACAACGACAAAGTTGTGCAGGATAACGAATTCACACGAAATCAGATGCAGAAAATGGAAACAAATTTCGCAATATATAAATGCATACATACACACGTACATACAGACTAGAAAGACAGCGAGGAAACCAGACAGACACAACAGCAGACGAACAGATGGGACCATACAAACACATGCACCACAACCACACACACACACACACACACACACACACACACACACACACACACACACACACACACACACACACACACACACATGCACACACACATACACACACACATGCACACACACATACATACATGCACATACATACATACATACATACATACATACATACATACATTTACATACATATATACATACATACATACAGACAGACAGACTGACACCTGGTGAACGCTTACCCACGCGAGGGTAATGTGTAACTATTTTTAAGACACTGATGGATGAGTTCTGAGATGCCATTACCAAGTCTCTCCCTGCCCTGTTGTTGTTGTTGTTGTTGTTGTTCTCGTTGTCCTTGTTGTTGCTAAGAAGAAGGGAGAACGTCTGACTCATTTTCATGTCAAAGTTTCACATCACGGCTTGAGGTTTTCACTTTTCCTCGTCAGCACATCCTGGAGACGCGGTACGGAATGCCACCTCAAGTAGGGCACGCGTGTCTCCTCTTCCCCGCTTCCTTCTTTTCCTCCTCCCTCGGTTCCATTTCTCTTTGCTTTGCTTTCCTCTCCTGCCGTGTCCTCATCTCCATCAATTTCATATCCTAGTTTCTAATCCTTTATTTCTTCTTCTTCTTCTTCTTCTTCTTCTTCTTCTTCTTCTTCTTCTTCTTCTTCTTCTTCTTCTTTCTTCTTTCTTCTTTCTTCTTTCTTCTTCTTCTCTGTCGTCGTTATTCTCCTCCTCCTCCTCCTCCTCCTCCTCCAGTGTAGTGCCCACCTACAGTCCCGTAAGGACCAACAGATCTGTTGCTCTCTGTTCTTCCTTTAGTGTTCCTTTGTTTCCTCGTCCTCCTCCTCCTCCTCCTCCTCCTCCTCCTCCTTCTCATCATCCTCATCATCACCATAATCTTCCTCTTCTTCCTCTCGTCTGAATTCTCTTTATCATTTCCTTGCTTCCCTTTCCTTCCATAGCCTCTTCTCCATCTCTTTCCTCCTTCTCCTCCTCCTCCTCCTCCTCCTCCTGGCGCAGAGTTTCATCTCCACCGCTAAGACGAGCTGCTTCCAACCACCGCTAATAGAATTGTTGATCAAAGAAGGTGAGATTGGCGACACTGTGGCGACGGCTGTAATATGGAGGGAGGGAGGCGCGCAGGGACCGTGGCGGGAGATGGAAAAGGGGAGAGAGAGAGAGAGAGAGAGAGAGAGAGAGAGAGAGAGAGAGAGAGAGAGAGAGAGAGAGAGAGAGAGAGAGAGAGAGAGAGAATGGACAAAGAAGCATGTGTGTGTGTGTGTGTGTTTATGTTCTACGTATGTCTGTTTGTTTTTTCTTCTTGTTTGTTTGTTTGTTTGTCTGTTTTTCTATCTGTTTGTCTTTCTGTCGTCTGTTTTTTTGTCTGTCTGTCTGTCTGTCTCTGTCTGTCTCTCTTTCTGTCTCTCTTTCTGTCTGTCTGTCTGTCTGTCTGTCTGTCTGTCTGTCTGTCTGTCTCTCTCTTTCTGTCTGTCTGTCTGTCTGTCTGTCTGTCTGTCTGTCTGTCTCTCTCTCTCTCTCTCTCTCTCTCTCTCTCTCTCTCTCTCTCTCTCTCTCTCTCTCTCTCTCTCTCTCTCTCTCTCTCTCTCTCTCTCTCTCTCTCAAACAATGACAATTACCTCTTGATGGCATTACGGAACTTATTTTTTTTTACTGTTTCATTTTCTTTATCATCTTGAAACACTTGCCTGACCTTCTGTGTGTGACGGTGTGCATTCTCTTCCAGTCTTTTCTTGTCTTTTATGTTTTCTCCTCGTCTTGTTTCGTCTGTGTCTTGCGGCTGTGGTTTGTTCAGGGAATAATCCTTGGTGATTTCATAAGATTTCTTTTCTTCCTTAACCTGTTTAATGATGTTTTATCGTCTTTTATTGGTTTATTTATTTACTTTGTTGTTTATTCGTTTAGTTGTTTACAGTAAAATCCCTCTTATCCGGCATCAACGGGACCGCCGACATGCCGGATACCAGAAGTTGCCGGATACTTGAATAGAAGTGAAATTATGTCCACAATCACCACCCTACACTCACGCATCTTACCATAACAAAGATCAGCTGATCGCCGTGCCGCGCGCCGCCACCCGCGCTGCCACAACACGCTTCCTCTTTTCTGCAACTTTAGGCATCATGAAGGCGTCAGGCGATAAACAGTGCACACGCGGGACTGAGTCACTGAGTAAACACAGTGCAGTGGGCCGCGGGTGGCGCGAAGCAGTGCGCTCTGGTGGCGAGGGAACAAAGTATGCCTCGCGCGGGAATTTTAATCGATTTTATGAGTACACATTGATTTTTTATTGATTTTAAGGCTCGGGGAAAAATGTGCCGGATACTTGAAGCTGCCGGATACTCGAATGCCGGATGAGAGGGATTTTACTGTATATATTTATGGATTGTTTGTATTTTCTTGCTTTCCTTACGTATCTTTATTTTGTTATTATTTAGATCTATCTTTACTCTTTACTTCTATATTTACGTGTATATCTACTTTCTTTTATGTATGTGTGTACATGTTTACTTACTTGGATTCACGTCTATATTTGCTGAGTCTTTATCATCATACTTATATCAGAAAATAATTACAGCACAGGTAGCACAATATGACGGTCGTATCTAAGCCACCTTCAGAAGTATTGCATTGAACTCTTTGTTATTGTTGATGATCTTAAAATGTTCTGTAATCCATTGTTTTCTCTAGATACTAATTCCTGTACTTCTTCGACATTAGCTGTTCATAGATGCCTTACTCTTTCATCCCTGTCACTTTTAAACTTGGAAACTCTCCCCTGTTTTTGTTCTCTCTTCCTGTGACGTGAACTGCTTCTGGATACGAGCATTTTTGGAACTACAAGTAAATTAGCTTTCATTCTGGATCCTTTTATCATTTTTGTTTTGTTTTGTTCAGGAAGCAGAAAAGTAGACATCTGTGTATGTATTTATTTAGTTAGTTAATTATTTGCATACCTTAAGTTAATTATTTGCATAACTAAGTGTTTTTTTTCCTGGGCTTCCCTCACGTATCACAATAAAAGAAGTAACACTGGTAGTATTCCATTAACTTACCACAATTTTCCGTTTATTTTGCTGCGCTAGACGTTTCCCATAACAGACTGACGGTTCATCTCTCCTTGCGTGGCGTTGTTCTCCTCATGCTGTGTATTATAACGCCTCGGGTCGACTGACTAGTAAGCTTTGCACGCCACAACCAGCGCCTTCCCTGAAACAGCACGACGCTGAACAAGTGGAGACGCCGTAACTCGTATGTGTGTGTGTGTGTGTGTGTGTGTGTGTGTGTGTGTGTGTGTGTTTTGTTTGTCTTTTCCTTTTCTTGTCTCTGTTCATGTGTCTCTCTCTTTTGTTTGTCTGTCTGTTCGTATGATTGCCTCTTTGTTTCTCTTGTCTCTGCTTCTTCTCCCTTTGTTTCTGTCAGTCTGTCTGTATCTGTCTGTCTATCTATCTATCTATCTACCTGTCTATGTATCTATCTATCTATTTACCTATCTATCCGTTTGTCTTCCTGCTTACCCCCCCATCATTCTCTCTCTCTCTCTCTCTCTCTCTCTCTCTCTCTCTCTCTCTCTCTCTCTCTCTCTCTCTCTCTCTCTCTCTCTTTCCCTTGTATCATGCTTCCTCGATTTTTTCCTCCCGCCCTTCAGTTTTTCGTTTCCGTCCCTTACCGTTCATTCCTTAGCCTAACCCTCCCCTCCCGCCCCCTCAGTCTTCCTCAGCCTGCTTCACCTCCCCGCCTCACCTCCCCGCCTCACCTCCCGGCCTTTGAAGAGCAGTCCTGCCTCACTTCTTCATATTCAGTCGCGGGAATCAATCGCATCATAGCCTCGTCCCGATTCCTGCCTCAATCGTATATCAATAAAGGCGGTGTTCTGCGTCCTGGCGGGGAGGTCCTTTGGGGCTCCTTTGATACGGCGAGACATACAGCAGAGGTGGTGGTCGCGACGGTGCTGGTGGCGCTGGTGGTGGTGGTGGTGGTGGTGTACATCAGTCCATCATTATCTTTTCTCTTATTTTTCTTTTTCTTTTTTTTTTCTCATTTCTGTTTTTGTAGTGGTTATTCGTATCTCTGTTTTTTTCTTGTTTTCTTTTTTTTTGTCCTTTTTGTTTTTTGTGTCTTTTTGCTTTCGTGTTTTTTTCTCTCTCTCTCTCTCTCTCTCTCTCTCTCTCTCTCTCTCTCTCTCTCTCTCTCTCTCTCTCTCTCTCTCTCTCTCTCTCTCTCTCTCTCTTTACCACCATTTAATTGTTTTTTTTCGCACATCCTTCCTTCTTTTTCTTCTTATTTCTTCTTCGGTCCTTTATTTCTCTCGTCTTTATTGCTTTCCTATATCCGTCATTTTCTTTACCTCTCTCTTTCTTTTTCCATTCTGCTTTCGTTGCGTCTTTTTGTACATCCTTTCTTATCTTTTTTTCTGATTTATTGTTCTTCCCTATCTCTTGTTTTTCATATTTCTTTTTACGCCTGTTTTCGTCCATCTATAGTTATCGTAATTATTCTCATTTTTCTTTTTCTTCCTCCTTTCTTCTTCCCTTCTCTCCTTTCTTCTCCTTCTCCCTTTCTTCCTTCTTCATTTATGTCCTTCCCTTATTTCCTTTCCTTTCTTTTCTTCATCCTTTTCTTCATATAACACCTCTCTCTCTCTCTCTCTCTCTCTCTCTCTCTCTCTCTCTCTCTCTCTCTCTCTCTCTTTCTCTCTTTCTCTCTTTCTCTCTCTCTCTCTCTCTCTCTCTCTCTCTCTCTCTCTCTCTCTCTCTCTCTCTCTCTCTCTCTCTCTCTCTCTCTCCATTCCTTCTTTGGCTGTTTCTCTTTTCTCTGCATTGTTTTTCTTCCTTTTTTTCTGTTATATTTTCCTTATCTTCTTTATTATTTCTTTACGTTTATTACTTTTTTCTCTATTTCCCTTGTGTCTCTTATTGTTTTCCTTCCTCTTTCATTTATTTTTATTTTCCATGCGTTTTTATTCTCTTTTTCTTTTCTTTATCTTTATCGCATGGTTCTTCTCCCTTCATTTTTTTTTTCGAATTATTGTGTTCTTGTTTATTCTCCTCTCCTTCTTTCCTTAACATTTTTCCTATCTCATCTTTATCCTCATCTTATCCTGTGTCTCTCTCTTTATCTCTTTATCTTATTTCCTCTTTTTTGCTTTTTTCTGCCTTCGTGCGTGCTTCCTTTCTTCCTTCATTCATCCATTCATTCATTTCATCCATTCTTTCGTTCATTTTTTCTCTCCTTTTCTTCCTTCCCTCTTTTCGATCTTTCCTTTCTTTCTTTTCTCCTTCCCTCTTTCTTTTTTCCCTTTTGTAATACACTCTTCCACCCTCCTTTCTATTATCCTAATGTTTCCTTCTCTTCCCATC
The DNA here is from genome assembly GCF_035594125.1 of Scylla paramamosain. Lineage (NCBI taxonomy): Eukaryota > Metazoa > Arthropoda > Malacostraca > Decapoda > Portunidae > Scylla > Scylla paramamosain. Next base: position 6,838,254 of record NC_087173.1, read on the forward strand.
CTCTTTCCTCTCTGCGTACCCCCATCCTCTATGATTTCTCTCCTCTTCCTTCACTCTTCATACATCCTCCTCTGCAAATCCTCCGTTTTCTGTGAGGATTATTTCAACAGTAACTCGCTTAAGCTGTGTCATGGTTAAACTGCTGTTACTAATTTTGCTGCTGCTGCTGATACTACTACTACTACTACGTCTTTTACTATTTACTACTACTGCTACTACTGCTGCTGCTGCTGCTGCTGCTGCTGCTGCTGCTGCTGCTGCTGCTGCTGCTGCTACTACTACTACTACTACTACTACTACTACTACTACTACTACTACTACTACTACTACTACTACTACTACTACTACTACTTGTTTATAATCGTCTTGTTTATAATCACTCATACATTTGGGATTGTCTCCTTTCACGCCGGGGGCTTCACCAAGACGGCCAAGCCAGCGTGAAGTGGTGTCTGTCTTAACCACCCGTAACTATTGGGGGAGGATTCGGTGCTGTAGCCTTAAACGTCTTGCTCTTCCATCAGGACTGTTTTCAAAGGCCACAGAGATGATAGATTGTCTGTGTTTTTCTATGATTATTCGTGTTGTGTGTTTTTCTATTGTGCGTGCAGAATCTTTGTTAAACTGTCACCGGAATTATGATAGCATCCTTGAAAAAAAAAATTAAACGAAAATTCACTACAGCATATAAGTGTAAGAGATAAAACGATGAAATGTTCAATCATGTAAGGTGGTGATGATGATGATGATGATGATGATGATGATGATGATGGTGACTTAAAGACCGGGAATTATAAATAGTGACAAACTTTCTCGTTCATACTTGATTGTTAGGCATAGCTACACTACACTATGATATCAGCAAGGAAAACAAAAATGTACGTGAATAAGCATTGACTTTTTTTTTTCTTGGTGAATTAATGAATTATGTGATATGTGTGAGATTTTTAGAATATAAGTCAAACAGCGTGAAGTTATCCAGTGTACTCGTGTGAGGCTTTTTGTGAATGAGTTAATGAAGTGACGTTTTGGGGTGTATTAGTGAAATTAGTGTATTTCTCTTTACAGTGCGGGAGTGGATCGTGGCTGAAGGGAAAGTGGCGGGAGGGGCGACTGAGGGAATGGTAGAGGCGGGGGTGCGTGAAGGGGGTGACCAGGGGAGTGTCGCAAGCAGGGCACGATGGCCTTGCCCCCTGCTGTGCCCTTAATGTGAACCGCCTGCCACCAGCATTACCCCTGGCATCACCACCACCACCACCACTACCACTACCACCACTACCACCACCACCACCACCACTTGAGAGAGAGAAAGGTAAATGGATTTTCCTATATTTTTATTAGTGAGCTGTGTACGTAGCTACTTCTTCACACACACACACACACACACACACACACACACACACACACACACACACACACACACACGTAAGGTCAATTTCTTCTGTTTCTATACTTATCGATTTTTTTTTTTACCATTTTACTATTTACTATTTACTATTTTAGCATAATTTCCCATCTTTGTTATTTTCATTGTTTCTCCGTGTTTTTTTTTTTTTTGTGGAAGAGATGAGAAATTCAAGATAAAACTGAGTGACGAAGAAAAACATTGATGAAAGAGATACCCGACGAAACCCAAAATTAGGATGTAGAATGTAACGAAAGAAAAGGAACAAAATTAATGAAAGTATAGTTAATGGATGCAAAATGAGGAAAATGAGTATGAAAGAATGAAAAATTAATGAAAATACGAAACAGAAAGAAGAGAAGAATAATGGACTATAATAGTAATAATAATAATAATAATAATAATAATAATAATAATAATAACAATAACAATAACAATAATAATAATAATAATAATAATAATAGTGTAGTCGGAGGGAGAAAAAACTAGGAAATTAAAAGAACCATGATAGGAAAAGGGAAATTACCCGGAGGAGGAGGAGGAGGAGGGGGAGGAGGAGAAGGAAGGAAGAACGGAAGACAGGAAGGAAGGGGCAGCGAAGGGTAAAAAGATTGCGAAAGAAAGAGAAAAAGGAAGGAAGGAGGGGGAGAAAAGGAATATATATATATATATATATATATATATATATATATATATATATATATATATATATATATATATATATATATATATATATATATATATATATATATATATATATATATATATATATAGAGAGAGAGAGAGAGAGAGAGAGAGAGAGAGAGAGAGAGAGAGAGAGAGAGAGAGAGAGAGAGAGAGAAGGAACGGGAAAAGGTGGTACATTGCCCGTAAGAAGAAGAGGAGGAAGGAAAGGTGGAGGAGGAGGAGGAGGAGGAGGAGGAGGAGGAGGAGGAGGAGGAGGAGGAGGAGGCTGTCGCTAACACAAACAATCTAGGATCACTTTGCTTACTGTCTGATTACCTATGCATTGGAAGATCTTAAGGTAATATGAGCCTTACCTGTGTGTGTGTGTGTGTGTGTGTGTGTGTGTGTGTGTGTGTGTTGCCGTATATCTTTACTTATTCACTCATTCATTCATTCATTCATTCATTCATTCATTCATTCATTCATTCATTCGTTCACTTTCAATCAATTACTCGATCAGTCAGTTTAAATATTAATCAACAATTCTGTGCATCAATCGGCCAGTCAGTCAGGTAGTCACTCATGCAGGTAGTCAGTCAGTCACTCTGTCAATAAACCGGTCATTTAGTTTGTTTACCAGTCATTCATTGCGTATTCTCATTTTCTCACTCTAACTCATTCATTCTCTGACTCATTCATTGTCCTACTCATTCTCTCATTCTCACTCATTCATTCACTTCCTTATTCAGTCAGTCGTTCATTTGGTGATCCTTGTATTCATTCACTCGTTCATTCCTTCATCTCCTTATTCATTGATTTAGTTTGCATTCTTTCATTTATTCCGTTAATTTGTGGAACTTTAATCTAATCAGTCAATTTATTAGTTAATCAGTCAGTCTGTCAGTCAATTACTCGATCAGTCACTTTAAACATTAATCAACAATTCAGTGTATCAATCACCCTCTCAGTCAGTCAGTCAGTCACTCTGTCAATAAGCAAGTCATTTAGTTTGTTTACCAGTCAGTTAGTTCGTTAAATCACACGAGCTCAGTCAGTCTGTAAATAAATCGATGAGTCAATAAGTCATTTACTTTGTGAATGTATCAGTCGATATGTTAATGAATCAATCAATTAGTCAGTCAGTGATTGAGTCAGTTAATCCAATGAGTCAGTTACACATTTAGTCATTCTGTCCACCAATATGTGAATTATTCGATCATTCAATAAACTATTCTGTCATTCATTCATTCATTCATTCATTCAGTCAGTCAGTCAGTCAGTCAATCAGTCAGTCAGTCAGTCAGTCACATTACCTTAACGTTATGGGAATATGTGGCGGGGAGGGTTCACTGCAATAACATGACGTCCTTTATGTTCCTTTGTGTTCCTTAGTCCCTCATATTACCTGCGGATGATAGGTGGAAATAGGCGGGTATGTTTCGTACAGGGACTGCCACGTGTAGGCCTGACGGCTTCTTGCAGCTTCCCTTATTTCCTTATGGTCTTATATTACACCTGGTTTGAGGAGAGAGAGAGAGAGAGAGAGAGAGAGAGAGAGAGAGAGAGAGAGAGAGAGAGAGAGAGAGAGAGAGAGAGAGAGAGAGAGGGGAGGGGAGTGTAGCTTATGAAGGGAAAGGAGGATAAGGAGAAGAAATGAGATGGAGTAAGAGGTGGAAGAGGTGAGATGGATGAAGTAAAAGAAATGGAGAGAGAGAGAGAGTGGGAGGTGTGGGAGGTGGAGGAGGTAGGACAGATGGAGTAAGGGAAAGAAGTGGAGAGTGAGAGAGTGGCAGCAGCAGGAGGAAGAGGAAGAGGGGGAGGACGGGACAGGCGAGGGAAATGATAGCATGTTTGTGTTAGGAAGGAGAGTGGAGTGAGAGAGAGAGAGAGAGAGAGAGAGAGAGAGAGAGAGAGAGAGAGAGAGAGAGAGAGAGAGAGAGAGAGAGAGAGAGAGAGAGAGAGAGAGAGAGTGGAGGAAGAGTAGGAAGAAGAGGAGGAGGAGGAGGGAGATGGTGTTAGTGTGGTAGAGAGAGAGAGAGAGAGCGAGAGTGAGAGGTGGTAAAGCTAATGAAAATATGAAGCAGAGAGAGAGAGAGAGAGAGAGAGAGAGAGAGAGAGAGAGAGAGAGAGAGAGAGAGAGAGAGAGAGAGAGAGAGAGAGAGAGGATGTAGCTAATGAAAATGTGGGGGAGAGAAAGAAGTGATAGTGGCAGGGATGCTCTGACGGGTGATGGAGGTGCTGACGGAAGAGGAGGAAGAGGAGGAGGAGGAGGAGGAGGAGCAGCAGGAGGAGGAGGAGGGGGTGGTGATGCCGTCTGTGTGATAAACGATTTAGGGGGAGAGACTGGTGTTCCCTGCCACTAACATCATCACCACAAGCCCCTTTGCTTCCGATTAACTCACTCTCCTCCTCTCCTCCAGCTCTTGTTCGTATTTCCCATTCCTCCTGTTCTCCCGTTGTTTCACTCCTTGTTTCTCATATTCTCTCTTCTTTTTATCCGTTTCTCCTATTATTCTATAGTTTCACCCCTTGTGTCTCATTCTCCCCTTTTTTTCATCTGTTTTCCCTATTCTTCTATTGTTTTATTCTTGTTTCTCTTATTCTCCTCTTCTTTCGTCTCATATTTCTCCCATTCACCCTTGTTTCTGCTGTTCTCCCTGT
>NC_087173.1:6845485-6870485 GCF_035594125.1 Scylla paramamosain
GGAGAGAGGGAGAGAGGGAGAGAGTTGAGGCGCCGCCCTGAGTTTCATTTTTCCGGTCGATCGCCGTCACCTCCGATCAATGTGTGCCGCTCCGGGTGCAGGACGCCGCCGTGACACCATTGCTGGCTGCTGCTCCCGCCTCCCCCGCCACTGCCAGACTGAGGGATGGATGAGAGAGATGGACAGCCGTGTAGACAGATGGATAGGTTGATAGCTATGTGGATATGTGAACACAAAACCACATGCTTTTTTATTTCTCCTTATTTATCTATTTATTATTTTTTTACTATAGTTTTATCCATGTTTTCATAGGTATACGTGCTTCTCTTCTTGTCTGGTGGATAGCCTGATAGCCATGTAGATATAAAGACACTTGTATATATATTTTTTTCTATTAATTACACCTTATATTTTTTTCCCCATTTCACTACGATCTTATATAATCTCATACATACATGCTTCGTTTCTCTTCTGTAGCACTGGTGGACTGGTTGGTAGATAGATATATATATATAAACAGTGAGTTGTATAGTCTTTTATTGATTACACTGTACCTTTTTCCTATTTCACTACAGTTTTACATATATATATTCTCATACATGCATGCTCCTTCCATACATATATCAATACATACACACACACATATATACATACCCGTACATATATATACATACACACAAACTGATAGACTGTATGGAGCACCTGCGTGAAACATGAAACTCCCGGAAGAAAAATAACAGTCTATGCTGCTCAGTGAGGAGTGGTAGCAGAAAATGTGTAGTTTTGGGGCGAGGACACGGCAGGGAGGAAACACAACCTGGGAGGAAATACCCACCCCAGCCACTCCCCGTCTGCCTCCCTCTGCATTATCATCTCTCACTGCTAGCTACTTCCCTCTACATATCTCGTAAATACATACATACACACACACATACATACGTACAAGCATACATATAAGTGCATGCAAAGATAGCGTTTACCGACATGCGTTCATCATCATCTTAATTATAGTCTCTCTCTCTCTCTCTCTCTCTCTCTCTCTCTCTCTCTCTCTCTCTCTCTCTCTCTCTCTCTCTCTCTCTCTCTCTGCCTTCCCAGTCAGTGTTTAATAAAAAAATCCCAGCACGTTCTCTGAGGAGCATAACTCAAGCTGTGGAAGGAAGCATGAAAGCAATAAAAAGGCGCGCCACTACTCTTGGGGGCTTTGTGAATCTATGAATGAAACACCGAAGCAGCAGCTATGTCTGGCATCCCTTGTCGTGTGTCGCATAGTTTCGGATTCACGGGTTCTGAAGCAGTGAAATTTTTTGGGGAGTTTTGTTTGTTTGTGTTATTTTCTAAGTTTTAGATTAATATTCTTAGATTTATGTTGATATTTTGTGATTAATATTGTTAGTTTTTGGTTGATTTCTCTTAGTTTAACGTTGGTATTAGTTTTAGATTTTTTTTCACTTTTAGATTAATATTTTTAGTTTTTGCATTGATATTCTTTGTTTTAAATTAATATTCTCACTCTTAAGGAACAAGGATACTTTTTTCTGTATTTCTTTTCGTGTTTTTAATTTTTTTTTTATCTATGTATATTTGTATTCTTATTTCTTTTTTTGTTTGTTTACGTTGTTTGGTTTCTCTTCTCTTTTTTTCTTTTTTTTCTTGTGTGTTTCTGTATTTTTGTCTTGTTCATACATCCCTTTTCTCCATGTTTCTTTCCTCTCCCTCTTCCATTTTTTCCCTTTCTCTTTTATCTCTCTCTCTCTCTCTCTCTCTCTCTCTCTCTCTCTCTCTCTCTCTCTCTCTCTCTCTCTCTCTCTCTCTCTCTTTTCCTGCTTTCATATTTCTGTATACTTCTTTACCTCCCTTTGTTTTATTTCGGGAGAGAGAGAGAGAGAGAGAGAGAGAGAGAGAGAGAGAGAGAGAGAGAGAGAGAGAGAGAGAGAGAGAGAGAGAGAGAATGAAAATCAACACAAATAAACATGAACGTACCCCAACACCCAGAGAGAGAGAGAGAGAGAGAGAGAGAGAGAGAGAGAGAGAGAGAGAGAGAGAGAGAGAGAGAGAGAGAGAGGCTTGAATATGTGTTGACGCCCCAATAAAATCACCGTTTAAAGACTGCAGATCCTCTCCTATCTATCGCCATTAGTGTGTGGCGCCAATTGTGTCCCTGCAAAGCCTATGAATAGAAATAAATGATAAAGATGGACTTGGGTATTACCAGAGAGAGAGAGAGAGAGAGAGAGAGAGAGAGAGAGAGAGAGAGAGAGAGGGGCACCACGCAACATTAACAGAGAAAGATTGGAAGAGGGAAAATAAAGTCTAATAAAATCAAGGAAAGAACGGTCATTCAAAGGGAATAATAAGAAAAAAAGTTTGAAAAAAAGTTCATATATATATCTAATTTCTTTGTAAAATTTGTTAGTATTGCTGAATACAGGTATGAGAGAGAGAGAGAGAGAGAGAGAGAGAGAGAGAGAGAGAGAGAGAGAGAGAGAGAGAGAGAGAGAGAGAGAGAGAGAGAGCAGTTCATCACCGCCAGCATCAAGGGAGAAAATATATGGAGGTTTGAGTCTCTCTCTCTCTCTCTCTCTCTCTCTCTCTCTCTCTCTCTCTCTCTCTCTCTCTCTCTCTCTCTGTTACCCACAATATTTATATTTTTTAAGTTCGAATTTCTACTTTTACTCATGAATATATTTGTATATTTTATGTGGGACTGGTGGGGGTGTGGCGGGGGCTGATGTGTGGTGGTGGTGATGGTGGTGATGGTGGTGGTAGGAAGAAAATTTTGGTGGGAATGGTGGTGTTGGTGATGGTGGTGAGGGATGCTGTATATGGTAGTGGTGGTATTGGCAGTGGTAATGGTTGTGGTGGTAGTGGTGGTGATGGTGGTGGTCGTGGTAGTGGTGGTGGTAGTGGTGGTGGTGGTGGTGAAGACGACAAATGACTTCTGTGGTGTGAAAGATAAATTGTGGACAGAGGAATCTCTCTCTCTCTCTCTCTCTCTCTCTCTCTCTCTCTCTCTCTCTCTCTCTCTCTCTCTCTCTCTCTCTCTCTCTCACATTTCTTCCTTTACTTCCCTTCCTTTCTTTTTAACCATCAGCACATTCTTTCTCTCCTCCTCCTCCTCTTCCCCATACCCCTCTCCCTCCCCCTCCCCCTCCTCCTCCTGCTGCTGCGCCTCCTTCTCAATACCTCCCATTTACTGAGGTTTACAAGGCGCGTTCGAAGCCCCATTAATTTCGAAGCTGGTCCGGTACAGGTTCGGTTATCCCTGGCGTGTGAGAGGCTGAACTTGGCTTTAGACCCTCCTTCAAAAACCTAATTTCCATACCAAAGGAAAGCAGCCGGTTCCGTAGTATTAGCTTGAGCTATCTGGGGACACGCGGGCTGCTGGGTGAGAGAGAGAGAGAGAGAGAGAGAGAGAGAGAGAGAGAGAGAGAGAGAGAGAGAGAGAGAGAGAGAGAGAGAGATTTTTACTATTATCATCATCACTTCCATGTTCATTATTTTTATTATCTTCATCGTCATTATCAGGAGAGAGAGAGAGAGAGAGAGAGAGAGAGAGAGAGAGAGAGAGAGAGAGAGAGAATATCATCACCATCATCATAACTAAAACCATATGAATTTAACCTGGCTTTACAAGTGCATTTTTTTTAATCCCTTCAGTATCACCAATTGTATTATGAGCCGAAGAGAGAAAATAAAGCTAAATACTGTACACTTTCGCCCTTAGCATAAAGTTCAGGATATATTTACGGCGAGGCTCATCGGTGTGATCGCTTCTCTGCGCACTCAATTATCAGGGAGTGCCGTGGAACTTTTTTCTCTCTTCTCGTGCATTGCTTGGATTGCTGCTGACTTGTACTGTATCGTTTTCTTCATCGCCCCTGTTGCTGTGGTGGTCGTTGTTGTTGTTGTTGTTGTTGTTGTTGTTGTTGTTGTTGTTGTTGTTGTTCTTATGGGTGTGAAATGTATGCTTGTGTTGTTAATTTAAATGTTGTTGTTGTTGTTGTTGTTGTTGTTGTTATTGTAGCTGTTGATTTTGTTGTTCTTTCGTTGTTCTTGGTAATATTAATAATGATGATAATAATAATAATAATAATAATAATAATAATAATAATAATAATAATACCACCATCACCACCACCAACAACAACAATATTGATGAAACATTGCTATTAGTGTTATTTTTCTTCACACACACACACACACACACACACACACACACACACACACACACACACACACACACACACACACACATCAGTAACAAGGATAGGATAATCTTTACAAACAAACACGCCACGCCAGGAGATGAGTCTGTGTGTGATTAATCAATTTAATTTATCGTGCTTTAGTTAATGAACCCTCACGTCGCAGCTCCCGTGTGCCTGTTTTTGTTCCCCGCTGCTTCCTCTTTTGTTGTGCTTGCTATTATTATTGGTTATGTATGGGTGATGGGAGGGATGGGGCTGGTGGTCGTGGTGGTGGTGGTGGTGAATGTTGTTGTTGTTGTTGTTGTTGGTTTTCTTCTTGTTCTTCTTGTTCTTCTTCGTGTTCTTGTCCTTGTTGTTCTTGTTCTTGTTCTTCGTCTGTTGTTGTTGTTGTTGGTATTCATGCTCACTTCATGTTATTACAGATGGCAAAGACGACAGACAGAGAGAGAGAGAGAGAGAGAGAGAGAGAGAGAGAGAGAGAGAGAGAGAGAGAGAGAGAGAGAGAGAGCAAATCTTACTCTCACACTGTAACAACATTCTCGCCACACTTATTGCTAATCTACTGAAACCTTATCTTTACTCTTTCCTTTTCCTTTTTTCTCTTTTTTTTCCTTTTTTCTACTCTCGCCCTTCCTCTTTCCTCCTGATTGATCCGTGACCTTATCCTTTCCCCTGATTCCCTCCACCATTCTTTATTCTCCTCCTTTCCTCCTTTCCTCCTCTACTATTTTCATTTTTCTTTACTATCTACATTTTTCTCTTCACTTTTTATTTACCTTCCTTGCTATTTATTTTTTTTCCTCTACTTTATTGCCGTTTATTTCCTTTTCTTCTCCCTTTCACTGTTTATTTGATTTCCTCTTCTGTAATTTTCATTTATTTCGTCTGTTATTTATTATTTTCCTTTATTTTCATCCATCTTCTATATTTTTCCTTTTTGTTTCCTTCCCTGTTTAATTTCTTTCTTGGAATATTCCAGTTTGTTTTTCTTTTACTTTATTCCCTTATTTATTTCACCTTTTTTCTTACTATTTCCATTTCCTTCCTTCCCTATATCAATTTCTTCCCTCCATCAGTACTTTCAAATCTTTCCCCCACCATTTTCATTTCTCTTCTTCAATCATCCATATATTCACCATTTTCCTTTTCCTCGCCTCATTCCTCACACCTTGACTTTCATCTTACCTTTCTTTTCCTCCTCTGGTTCATCGTCTTCATATCTTCCTCCCCTCTCAGCCCTCTTCCTCATTCCTCTTCCTCATTCCTCACATTCTCACTTCTCTCTTATTTCTTCCTTTATCCTCCCTTCTGGCTAATCTCTCTCTCTCTCTCTCTCTCTCTCTCTCTCTCTCTCTCTCTCTCTCTCTCTCTCTCTCTCTCTTTTCTCCTTTTCCTACCTTTATTCTCCTCACTTCTAGCAGCTTAGCTTTTCCAAGAATCGACTCTTTCAGCTTCGGCTTCTCTTTAATGATCGCAACACTAAACGAAGCTCCGAGCCACTTTTCAAAACGACAAATGGCAACAGGATTCAGTGGGAGAAGGCTGTGGGGATTGAGGGAAGAAGGAAGGAGAGGGCGTGCAGAAAGATGATGTCTGTAGGAGAGCTGGGGAAGGAGAAAGTAGATATGTTGAGGTTGGTTGGTGAATACTCAAGCATGTGTGAAGCTTCGGATGTGGATTTCATTCTCGGTGTCATGGCTTCGAAGAGGTTTGTTGAAGTTAATTATCTCTCTCTCTCTCTCATAAAAAAATAGAATGTCACTTTATAGTAGTAGTAGAAGTAGTGGTAGTAGTAGTAGTTGGTGTTTGGTGTTTGTTGTTGTTGTTATTGTTGTTGTTGTTGTTGTTGTTGAAATAGTAGCAATAGTAGCCGCAGTAATGTTGATAACAGCAGTGCCGAGCGGCTGTAATGGCGCAGTCAGCACACAGTTTCCACACTCTTAACAGGGCAGGGTCTCGGCTCTTTCAGTTTATATATTAATAGGGTGACATGCTAATTGAACTTTTGCACCGGACAGCGGGATAATTAATTGCTAAATGTAAATCAATAACCCTCTTTTAGCTCTTGTGTCTAGTAATTACCCAACTAAGTCCTTTTTAGCAACTTTCAAATATATTTCCTCCCACCTGTTTTTATTTATTATTATTATTTTTTTAACGCCTCCACTTTTTAGGGCCGTGACGTCACACTTCACTCACTGATCAGCCAATGAGCGCACAGAGAATGGACGGTAATGCTCCCTGATTGGCTGATAGGGATGAGGCTCTAGGATTAGAGCGCTGGTATTGGTCAGGGTGAGGACGTGATGGTGGTCAGGGCAATGGGTGACTGGGAGTATTGACACAGCTGGGGAGGTGAGGGGAGAAAAATGGGCAAGGGGTGAAGGGATATGAGGGGAGAAAGAAAGACAGGGAGGAAAGAGTAGAAAGAAAGATGAAGAGGAAATAATAGAAGAGAAAGATGGAAGAAAGGGGAGAGAGAGAGAGAGAGAGAGAGAGAGAGAGAGAGAGAGAGAGAGAGAGAGAGAGAGAGAGAGAGAGAGAGAGAGAGAGAGAGAGAGAGAGATCGGATAGAAAAAAAAATCGGAAAGACAAGGTGATGATGGGGGAAGAAGATAGGTGAGGTGGAAGTGGAGAGAAAGAGAGAGGGGAGGAGAGGTGTGTGGATGAAGCAGGACGGGAGAGTAGGTGAAAAGTGGAAGGGAAAGAAATAAGGGATGGAAGAAGAGGGGATAGGCCGGGAGAGGGAAGAGGTTGAAGCAGGAGGAATGGAGGGAAGAGGGAAAGGTGGATGGGAGGGGGAAGCAGGTGGGGGGGGTGGAGTAGGGTCAGCTATTAAGCTAAGAGGAACCCGCACGTTTTCTTCTTTATCATCAGTTTCGGCTTTGTTGTCCTTTTTTCTTCCTGTTTTCCTCTTTACTTGTTTTATTTTCTTGCTTTTCCTACCAACAACCTTTCTGGCTCATAATTCATTTGTGTCTTTAATGTTTTTCTTTCCACAGCATTATTTTAACTCTCTCTCTCTCTCTCTCTCTCTCTCTCTCTCTCTCTCTCTCTCTCTCTCTCTCTCTCTCTCTCTCTCTCTCTCTCTCTCTCTCTCTCTCTCTCTCACACACACACACACACCACTTGGCTCATCTAGAAATAACAATTTGTTGTCAATATCACAAGTGTTGCTGTTTTTACTCCTGTTATTGTCATGATTGTTGCTGTTGTTTTTTGTTGTAGCTGTAGCTGTTTTTTTGTTATTCCTTTTGTACTTCATACAACAACAACAACAACAGCTACTACTACTACTACTACTACTACTACTACTACTACTACTACTACTACTACTACTACTACTATCACAACTACTACTACTACTACTACTATTACTACTACTACTACTACTACTACTACTACTACTACTACTACTACTACTACTACTACTACTACTACCACCACCACTACTACTATACCACCACCACCACCACCACACCACTACAATCATTTATAACTATCTACCATTAAATAAAAAAAAAAAGAAGATACTAGGGGGTACTCAATTACTTCTCGTTAGGGTGAGAATGGTTAGTTGAAAGAGAAGATGAGTGAGGGAGAGGGAGAGAGAGAAAGGGAGTGACAGGGAAAGGGGCAAGGGGTGGCTGGGAATGGTGGAAGGAGGGCGCTGCGAGGGGCTAAGGGATGAGTCACCGCGCCCCTGGGAGTTCCGAGTTGCGGTGGAGGTGCTGCCATCTAGTTGTGGGATGGGGTAGTACAAGTTCCCCTTCTGTGAGTGAGAAAGATGAGTGTATTGAAGGAATCAGTCTATGTACATGAGTTTTACAATTCTGAAAGTTTGTTTATTATTTGAAAGTGAGAAAGATGAGTATATTGAAGAAATTAGTCTATATACATTACAATTTTGAGGGTTTTACATGTATACTTATGTTTATTATTTATGTACATATTGTGAAGAAAAAAATGCAAATGCAGTGGAAAGTTAAAGTGTATTTCTTTACGTTTTTATAAAAAATAGTTCATCTTCACTTATTTATTTATTTTTTGTATTCATCTCATTTTTTTTTTTTATTAATTCGTTTTCGTGGATCTTGTTATTTTTTCTTTATTTATCCTGGAGGTGATTAATTGGTATTCTTTTGACATAATACGTGTGTGTGTGTGTGTGTGTGTGTGTGTGTGTGTGTGTGTGTGTGTGTGTGTGTGATTCCTTTGTCTGTTTCTGTGTCTCTCTCCCTCGATATATTTTCTCTCTCTCTCTCTCTCTCTCTCTCTCTCTCTCTCTCTCTCTCTCTCTCTCTCTCTCTCTCTCTCTCTCTCTCTCTCTCTCCCTGAATCATGTCTGTTAATCTGCAGACTACGCTTCTTTTAATCAATGGCAACACACTCAGAAGGGACAAACAAAACATAAACACTATCGCTCGAATCACAAACGTTTCCTCATGGCGAAACGTTTTCTATTCTTCAGGCGTCTCTTTTTCACAAGCACTTCCTGTATTTTGTAAATGTTTCATTGTTATAGCTGGTCCTCTCTTGTTTTTCTTCTTTTACTTGTTTTTCTTGTTGTTGTTGTTTTTGTTGTTTTTGTTCTTTTTGTCTCTCTCTCTCTCTCTCTCTCTCTCTCTCTCTCTCTCTCTCTCTCTCTCTCTCTCTCTCTCTCTCTCTCTCTCTCTCTCTCTCTCGCAGAGGGTTTTACTGAAAATACACTACACTTCTCAAGTTCTCGATAACATCTTCACAATCTGTCTCCCGCCCTTATATAAAAGTAAGAAATAAATAAAAAAAAACTTCATCCACTTCCACACAAACGTTTCTCCTCACAAAGTCTTTCTCACAGACGTTTTCTCCTCACAAACAAACATTTCCCATTCTCTGACGCATCATCTCCACAACCCCGTCTCTTATCTTTATAAAAACATCCTTCACTCTCAAACGTTTTCTTTTGGCTCACATTTTCCTTAACTATATTTTTTCAACGCTTTTTACTTCCCCTTGGCAACAAAATGGGGACTGTTTGGCATTTGAAGGTGGAAATCTAAGGGGCTGATGATTCTGTATAGAGGGAGGTTCCAATGGCTATGTTGAACAGTGCTCGCCTCACGGACTAATGGTTCCAGGTTCGATTCTAGTTCATGGCAGTTTATCGGTAGGAGAGGCACACTTTTGGTTTTCCTTTCTCGACGCCATAACTTCAGGTGCAGTTAGTGACTCCAGTGATTCACAGTAAAAGGAATGATTGAACGATTGAAATATTTTTTGCATCGGCACAATAGGAGTGAGAGATGAAGGAATGAGAAGGAGAAAAGAATGTTAAAGATGCAAAAATATGTTGAATCTTCTCTTATCTTTTCTCTGAACATGTGTTACGAGAGAGAGAGAGAGAGAGAGAGAGAGAGAGAGAGAGAGAGAGAGAGAGAGAGAGAGAGAGAGAGAGAGAGAGAGAGAGAGAGAGAGAGCAACGGAAATTCCATTTGGATATATATTGCGAACCTCTCAACACCTTGGGTCACACACACACACACACACACACACACACACACACACACACACACACACACACACACACACACACACACACACACACACACACACACATATACAAACACACACACACACAAACCAGAAATACAATGGCGGAGGTTTGCAGCGCCCTCACCTTGCTCAATATTCCTCCCTTACCGAAGTTATTTTATGATGGAGGTGCCCAGTGTGAGGCGTGAGGCGTGAAGCGTGAGGTGCTCGAGTGGCGGGTGAGGTTGTGATATTGTGAGGCAAGTTGTGGCCGCCTGTGTGACTGAGCTGCAATATGACTGAAACTGTTTTTTTATCATTATTACTAAGGATATGAGGTGATAATTCGTAATGAAGGCTGGGTAAGGTGTTAAAAATAAATAAAATACATTGATAGGTAGGTAATTAGATAGACAGAAAGGTAGACGTGTAGATAGACAGATAGATAAATACCTCGCTTTATTGGAGTTCCCCTAAAATAGTTGAATAGAAAACGATTCCAGTGAGATTCTAATACAAGTTAATGACAGACACTCCACTTTTAATATCATAGTTTCCTTCATCTTAAAACCATAATAATAAACTTAGGCTCTAATAAATTTAAGGATGGTGATCTTCTCATGCTTCTTACTCCCAAAAGAAGTCATCACAGCGCTATTCTAGGCATGAAAGATAATAATCCTTCATTAACCTCATTAAGCATCGATCTTCTGCTTCCAGTTCGCTCATACACTGTGCTGGCTAGACGGAGGGAACCAGAGAGCACAACCCATGGCCTGGTGTGCCTCAGGGGATGTGGGTGTCGGGTGTGGCTTGTGAAGTGTAGGTGGAGTCAAAAAGGATTGTGTGTTATAGGTGTGTTGAAAAAAGGGTTTTGTTCATGCGTTTATTTATTATTTTATTGTAGTGGGGAGGGAGGTGTGGGGTTGTAGTGGATGGGGAGGTGTGGGAAGAGTTGTAGTGGAGTGGGATTGTAGTGGGGGGAGGTGTTGGCTTGTGGAGGTTTATGAGGTGTTGGATCAGAGATAGGGGCATTATCTCTCCCACCCCCCTACACCCACACCTGGCCCCTACTTGTGCATATCGACCCGGGCAGATAGCGGCAGATTGTGGCGATAAGCAGCGAGTGGAGGATAAAGAGATGCTCTCATAACGCACCACGATATTATGGACTTTATTTGATCAGTGATTGGCGTGTGCTTCTTTGTGCCTAATGGTGGTGGTGGTGGTGGTGGTGGTGGTGGTGGTGGTTCTGTTACCGTTACTACAACTTCTGCTACTGGTGTCATTATTACCCTTTCTGCCGTTAGTGCCACACTGCTCCTTCGCTATACGATTGGCTATAGTATAATGAAATATGTTCCCTGATAGATACAGATTGTAAAAGCGAAATATCGTAAGGCCAGGCATCGTATAGCGCGGGGTGAGTGTATTACTCTTGCTGCCATGACGTGTTGCTGCTGTCATTACTACCACTGCTTCCACGATGGACGTGCTGCTGCTGCTGCTACTCTTACCACCACCACCACCACCACCACCACCACTACTACCACTACACTACTACTACTACTATTGTTGTAGCAATAGTCTTTCGCCACCAAAAAGATATCAGATGATGAGGACTGGTACTATAGCCCCCACCACCACCGCCAACAACAACAACAACAGCAACAACAACAACAACAACAACAACAACAACAACAACAACAATAACAACAACAACAACAACAATAACAACAACAACATCAACAAGAAAAGCAACAGCAAGAACAATAAAACATCATCCACTTTAATTATCTTTCACAGCTCGGTAACATCAACTCAAAACCAAATAGAGCTGAAACATTATTATTTCCTTTCACGTTTTCTACATGACAAATGAGTTTGTGTGTGTGTGTGTGTGTGTGTGTGTGTGTGTGTGTGTGTGTGTGTGTGTGTGTGTGTGAGGGGAGAAAAAAAAATAGCTGATTAAAGTACAATTAATTGAGAGAGACACAAGAGGCGCAGTGGCGTGTAGTACAGCACCCATCAATAAGAGAGAGACACCTGCTTCGAACAACACCTGTATAGCCACCATCAATTAGCACGGAACCCAATGTACACACACACACACACACACACACGGGCTAGTGAACTGTGGACGTGTGTGTGTGTGTGTGTGTGTGTGTGTGTGTGTGTGTGTGTGTGTGTGTCTGTCCACCTTTCGTTTATGTTTGTATAGTTGTTTCTACATGGTCACTGTTCAAGGTTATGGACGGGGGAAATAAGAGGAGGAGGAAGAGGAAGAGGAGGAGGAGGAGAAGGAACACTATGGAAGCACTTATAGCAGCATACTTTTGGGTTCTTACCCGGCTGTTTGTGGTGACTGCGCTCTCTATCATTAGTACAGAGGAAGGAAAGTAGAGAGGAGAAGGAATAGGAGAAGAACACTAAAAGAATGAAATTAACAAAATACAGATGAAAACAAGTGGAAGAAACGATAGATAGAGGAGGAAGGACGACTAAGAGGAAGAGAAGAAAGGAATAAGGAAAGAGAATAGATAAAAGGAGGAAGAGAAGGAAAACAGGAAAATCAGAATGTGAGGAAGAGAAGACACTGATTGGAAAGATTAGTTTATCACAGGATAGGAAGGAGAAAGAAGGACAAGAGAAGAATAAGAAAAATGAAGAGTATGTAAAGCAAAACGTAACATAAGGAGAAGAAAGAGCATATAGATGTGGAAGGTGAGGAAGATGAAGAGGAGGAAGAGGAGGAGGAGAAGGCAGAGTGCATGGTTGGTGGAGGTCAGTTTGGCATCTATAGTCACCATGGCGACACGCTTATGTTTCCATCTCTCTCTCTATCTCTCTCTGTCTCTCTCTCTCTCTCTCTCTCTCTCTCTCTCTCTCTCTCTCTCTCTCTCTCTCTCTCTCTCTCTCTCTCTCTCTCTCTCTCTCTCTGTCTCTCTCTATACCATAACAGGGGCACCGAGCCTGTCTGTTAGTCTGTCTGCTTTTTTATCTGTCAGCACATGTACCTGCCAACCTATCTCTTCGTATTCCGGTGCATCTACTTCTTATCATTCTATCGGTCTTAGGACAAGTAGTAGCAATGGTAATACAGTTTGGTCTGGTTGGTCTTCGTGATGCTGTCTGGTCTTTCAAGGAGATATGGTCTTAAAGGGATATTTATTAATCTATCTCTGGGATTCTGAAAACATCCTTGAGAGCCCTAATAACTTCCACTGAGGCGTGTTGAAAGTAGGCGAGATAAGACAGTCATTAGGGAGCTTTAAAAGAGGATTAGACAAATTTATGGATGGGGATGATAGGTGGAAATAAGGAGGGAGGTAGATGGGTAGGAACTGCCGCGTGTGGGCCTGGTGGCTTCTTGCAGCTTCCTTTACGTTCTTATATTCTCAGGTTCTTATGTCTGAGAATGTGGTCCGTGGTCTGGTACAGCGAGGACATTGTCTAAAAGTAGGTGTGAGGAGAAAAGGAGATAAAGAGGACTGAGGGTATTTTGTTGAAGGAAGTGTGAAGGGAACACAAAATAAGCGTGAGGAAGGTTACTAATACTTGTTGACACATACACAAGACACAAAATACAACTGCAGGACTCGACTCCACTACCAATACCATTTGTTGTGTGGGATGTGGTGTGAGGGAAGACTAGATTAGGCGAGGTTTGGTTAGGTGAGGTTAGGTTAGCTTGGTTTTGTGTGTTAGTTCAGCTGTTATAGTAGTGGTAGTTTGAATGTGTGTGTGTGTGTGTGTGTGTGTGTGTGTGTGTGTGTGTGTGTGTGTGTGTGTATGTGTGTGTGTGTGATAAATCTCTGAAGAAACTAAAAAGGAAAAAAAAAGAGAAAAGAAAGAAAAGATAAATAGAGAGTAGGGAAGGTGTTGTATAGAGACTACGAGAGAGAGAGAGAGAGAGAGAGAGAGAGAGAGAGAGAGAGAGAGAGAGAGAGAGAGAGAGAGAGAGAGAGAGAGAGAGAGAGATGTAAGGAAAGGTAAGGTGAGGGGAAGGAAAGGGGGGAAGAGGGTTTAATCTCTTTATCTGAGATCAACACTAAATCGATCCCCTCTTATCATTGAGTTGAAGTGTTTCCATCGTGATTGCATTTCATACACACACACACACACACACACACACACACACACACACACACACACACACACACACACACACACACACACACACACACACACACACACACACACACACACACACACACACACACACACACACACACACACAATACGTATATATTAACCTATTCTCAGTCCATCTTAATCTCTCTCTCTCTCTCTCTCTCTCTCTCTCTCTCTCTCTCTCTCTCTCTCTCTCTCTCTCTCTCTCTCTCTCTCTCTCTCTCTCTCTCTCTCTCTCTCTCTCTCGCTTAATACAGGTTAATGATCGCGAGGATTAAACTAACATCTTCAAACTTCTTCACTCTCTACTCTTCACCTCCTCTTCCTTCTTTCTTCCCTTCGTCCTCTATCACTTTAATGGACGCAGTGACGGGAAGGGCTGAAGGACTGAAGGGGAAGGGCGAGGAAGGGTGACGAGGGTTGCGAGTGAAAAGGGCCATACTTTGAAATAGGTTGAGTAGAAGATGGGAAAGAAAAGGAAAAAAAAAATATGGTGTTTGAGGGGAAGGGGGATGAGAGGAAGGGGTGAAGGTGATGGGTAAATATTGGTATACCTGGCGCCTTCTCACCCCCTCTCTTCCCTTCTCCCCTTCATCTTCCCTCTCACTGTTTCTTTTCTCTCTCTAGCACACCCTGCTTGTCTACCCTCCTCCCTCATTCTCAAGTCTTTTAAGTGTGGGCTTTATCTCTCTCTCTCTCTCTCTCTCTCTCTCTCTCTCTCTCTCTCTCTCTCTCTCTCTCTCTCTCTCTCTCTCTCTCTCTCTCTCTCTCTCTCTCTTTTGCTCTCTTTTTTTCCACTTTCTAGCCTCCTTCTGGTCCCTTTTCCTCTTATTCCTCTAACTTCATTCCTCCTCCTCCTCCTCCTCCTCCTCCTCCTCCTCCTCCTCCTCCTCCTCCTCCTCCTTCTCTTCCTCAGCCGCCCCCTCACCTGCCAATACCATACCTGAGATTATACTCTTTTTTACCTGAAGTATACGAGGACGAAATAGTGAACCTTGCAAGCCTTTAAAAACACTCGGCTCTGCGCTTTACTTGCTTCTTAAATTGGGTTTGGTTATCTTTTTTTTTTTTGTAGGATCTTGTTTTATTTTTCATTTGATTTTGTGTGTGTGTGTGTGTGTGTGTGTGTGTGTGTGTGTGTGTGTGGTTTGATGGTATTGGTTATATATATTTCTTTTCCTAGGGATTTTTTTGGTCTTTTTTTCTTAAATCATTATTCTCTTTCCCCGAAATAAAAGAAAAAAAAACTACAATTATTAACTAGAAAATGCTAAAATAATATTACCAGAAAACTTGAAACAGTTAACTGGTAATAATTTTTTTCCCATTAAGCCTTCATGTGTACTCGTATTTCCAATTTCATGGAAAAAAAGAAAAAAAAAAGAAATGTTGATAGTTAGAAATTAATGAGTTGTAGTTTAGCGACTGTATTTTTGTGTCAATATTTGGTACTGCTTAGCTTAAAAAAAGAACTGAAGATCTAGTTTTCCTACCACGAAAGTCAGGTATATACACACGTTTCACTTCCGTATTTCAAGTCCGTATTTCCTACCATATAACTCAACGAAAATAAAAAAAAAATATCAGTAGGGATCTGGTTTTGCTGCATTTGGTGAGGTACGAGTAGATGTGCCCGCCTCTCATTAGCGCCTCTAAGCTGCCGTCCCCGCCACCTGCCGGAGGAGCATCGCCAGCCAACTTCCCGCATAAAAACGATCGAATGAGCATGCGTGTGTCCTGTCCACACGCTTCAGGCCTGCCAGGGAAACCTTTTTTAGCCCTCTTCAGGTGACGCGGCCTCTTAACCTGATGAGAGAGAGAGAGAGAGAGAGAGAGAGAGAGAGAGAGAGAGAGAGAGAGAGAGAGAGAGAGAGAGATTTGGATTGACATCTCTATCCGCCTCTTAATTTCTTTTACGACTCGAGTTTAGACTGTTTTTTTCCGCCCAAGTTGTAAACACCATCACTCTCATCACCCCCTCCTCCTCCTCCTCCTCTCCAGGGACCAACCGTACGGAAATAGGAGGAGGAGGAGGAGGAGGAGGAGGAGGAGGAGGAGGAGGAGGAGGAGGAGGAGGAGCTGAGTGTTATCAATAAATTGCATAAAAGAAAATATTTAGTTTGTCAGAATTTGTTTTGCCAGAGCGAACACAAAACCAGACGTACATGGGAGACGCACACACAGGAAGTGAGTGTGCACGCGTACAGGACCTCATACGCACATGTAGTATAGGGGTGATCAATAACACACACACACACACACACACACACACACACACACACACACACACACACACACACACACACAAGTAAACGAAACGAATGTGCGTACACGTATGTACACACAAAAAATACTGAACAAATACAAACAGTTTTCATTTGTTTTGAAGTTTTCTTTATTTAGATATATCACGTCTCTCTCTCTCTCTCTCTCTCTCTCTCTCTCTCTCTCTCTCTCTCTCTCTCTCTCTCTCTCTCTCTCTCTCTCTCTCTCTCTCTCTCTCTCTTTCCTCCCCATCTTTATCATAATCCATCCACATTTTGCGCTGCACGAATGAGGAATCACCGGTGTTCTTCAAGGGGCGCACCGCAGACCCTCGCCTGTACCCGATGGTGTTGTGTTGGTGAAAATTCCGTATTCACCGCTCCATTAAGGTCATTTTCTTCATTATAGTGGTGGTGATGTGCCTGGGCGAAGACGCAGCAGAGAGTAAGGGACGATAATGGTGGGGATCGCAGGAGGGACTTGCTTCTTTCTGGTGCTGCTTGGGTTGTATGTGTGGGTGTGTAGTGAATTTGGTTTGGGTGAGGCTTAATTTGTTGAACATGTGGGACGTTGTTGCTGCTGCTGCAATAATATCATCAACATCAATAACAATTGCTACAACGTTACCACCACCACCACCGTCAACAATAATTTCAAGGGCAGTAATACATTCGTACATATTTGTTTATGTACCTAACTACCTACATCCATAATACATACATACATACACGCTCACGTACATAACTATATAGATCAATATTTTTATTACATTACTTGTTTATTTTCGTGATACATGTTTTGAGTTCATGCTACAGATCTGTTCATTAGTTTATTCAAGAAGGCGATATTTTGCATGTTCTGTATTTATTTAATGTTCTGTTCATTATCTATAAACTTTTCTGTCCTGTTTTCAAGTGCAGTAGAAAAGTCAATGAAAGAGTTTTAATAGGGAAGTCACGCGGATGGACACATTAATATGAGTAATTATAACATGAGGCTGTGAGCTGCTTCAAATATTTGGGAGGTTTTTGCAGCAGCTAATGTGAAAAACTGTAATGATATTGAACGTGAACCTAATGACTTGTGTGCCTCACCTGATAGTATTTTTAGAGGGTTGAAAAGGGAAATAGTATTTTTAGTCTTCAATTAACGCAATTCACGTTGAGCTAAAGGCTGCACATAAGGGAAAAATATGTAATTGGTTTGTTAGTTTATTAACCAGAAGCACTTCAACTTGGCAAGACAACATGCATGTAAAAAAAAAGAAAAAACTTTTCTAAATTAAAATGAAATGATCCAATATAAATGAAAAGAAAATACAGCACGAGTTTACACGTTGAGATAGAGGGTACAGAAGACTGTATTTAAAGGGACAAATACTTAGAAAAATATTAATTAGTAAAGAAGTTAAAACAGAGACAGGTAAAGAGTTACAGGGCTCGCCAGTAAGAAGGATGAAGGAGTGAGATATTGGTTAACTCTTGCACTAGTAAGCTGGACTGACTAAACGTGAAAATTAATAGATAATCTTATGCAGGGGTGCTGCGAGATGGAGGTAAGCATGCAAGTTAGCAAGTAACTATTTATTTCTTTTGAATTCAGATGAGTAGTGATATTTTTAAATGTTTTATTGACGTGCACCATATTGAGATAAAGACTTAAAATTAGAGAAAAAAAATCTATATACTATTACAGTGAAAAAAAAAAAGTGAAAACATGTTTTGTGGGAGCAATATCAGGATAAGGTAGAGAAAGAAGTGTTATGAAGATTGAAATATAAACGTGAACTGGTAAGAAAAGAATTCGGAAACAAACAGCGTAAAACATACATCCAGCGAACACAGACAAGTAAAACAATTATAAAGTTCACGCTCCACAACTCAAATAGCAAGATGAAAATGGAAAAAAAAGTTTTAACGTGTACATTTCTGTCGCTAATACCAAGCTTAGCGGTGCAGCTTTAGCATTGTGGGGGATGGGAAAGCTTTGCCTGGTGATCTGTGGTGCGCGTGAAACGGAACTCAATCCGTCAAGCTGCGCGCCGCACGAAAGGAATCACTCTTGTTCTGCGCATCAGGAGTGAACGTGTACAATGCACCGTTCCCGTGCCTTGGCGTAGGATAGGAGCGTGTCAATCAAGTTAACTTATACAAACTTTTACTGGGATAATTTTTTTTTTTTTTTTAACATTATTTTTGTGATTTTGTATCAGTTAACTATAGTCGCCCTATGTTAGCTGGCCCAGAAGCTGTGCCTCGCTTCCCTTCCTCTTCCCGGAGCCACTGAATGGTGCAATGTAATGCCCTTGCCACTTCTGAGATTTTTATTATTATTATTATTTCTCAAGTCTAAGATATTTTCAGTTAGAATATAAACTACCGTTACACTAAGCTGATTTTTGTAAATATCAATACGAAAACAATAAATGTATGTAAAAAGGTAATAACCCTTCAGAAAAGTTATGTAAATAGATAACGTATATCATTCACATGAGCGCATCCACACGGCTGTCGGCGCGGCGAGGCCTCCAGGGGCGCGTGTCGACAGCAATATGGATGAAGTTGAATAGTAGCGCCAGCTGGCCCTGGAGATTTGGTTCCCGCCTTTTTGAGATTAATCAGCCTTCAAAACCACCGCTACCAAAGAGCGGAATCCTGCACAGCGTAGCGCCCGTGAAAAAAAAAAGGAAGAAAAAAACTTTAGGAGGCTGATAGAAATGTAGATAATAAGAAGTGAATTTTCATTAACTTAAAATCAAAATCTTATTCTAATATGTCATCACCACAGTCATCAAGACCCCGCGTGAGCTGACCAGTGATAAGGAGGCGCCTGTTGGACGTAGTCAGAACACCCCAGAAAGTGTCTTTGTATATTGTTTCCGTGGCATTGCGTCAGGTAATCCTTTCTCTGCTGCGGTCTTTTTTTGTTAATACTCAAGAGCACTGTGAAAAATAGTTGCCTACACACACACACACACACACACACACACACACACACACACACACACACACACACACACACACACACACACACACACACACACACACACACACACACACACACACACAGAATTTACTTAATCTTATATATATAACTATTTAAGGGACTATGTATGAAAATAAGTGTCTAAAATGTGACTGTGGGAAGGAATAAACCAGTGATAGACAGGACTTGTGGGCGGCATGTTCGCCAAATTAACCTGAACACACTGCTAACTTAGGCCATCAGAGCCAGGGCACGGCTAGGGAGTGAAGACATTCCTTACGTTCAGTGTCCGGGGATAAACTGATGTCTTGGTTGTGCTGCTAATGGTTTGACTGTCATGGCACCTTTCTACCTGAATACAATGTTTTTTTTTTTTTGCAAATTCTGAAGGAAGGCATAACAAAAAAGTGATTAAAAAGAAAATTTACAGGGAAGAAAGTTATTGAATAGAAATAACACATGAAAAGAAATGACACAAAGACTGAGGTGATCGAACAGAAAACATTCAGAAAACCAGGTGATGGAATAGAAAACACATTGGAAAAGAAGTGATCGAATAGAAAACACACAGAAAACGAGGTGATCGAATAAAGAACACTGAGAAAACGAGGTGATCGAATAGAAAACACTCGTAAAAAGATTATCAAATGTTATAAGAATCTTTTTAGTGCACTGTTTAATTTTTGCATCGTGAAATCACCATACAATTCCTTAAAAAAAACAATAAAACCATACGTGCTATTAACATGCAGAGGGTTCAAAGAGCTGGAGTGTACACCGTCAGCCTCAACAAACACTACTTCTTCTTCCCTCCGGCGCCGCCACAGCTTTGTCGCCGTCACTGCCTCCGCCGCCCACACCCCGCGCACCACACTCCCTCCCCGCCGCCACCGCAGCCGCCTCGCACAAAATCTCTTATTTATCGAATTCCGCCCAATCTTCCGCTGCTCTCTTGATCAAAAACTCCCATAACAACATTTAGGAAAGGAAGAAACTACTCGACCCTCCTTCGGGATTGTGGCGCCATCTTCTTTCACTTCCTCTCCCTCCCTCCCTCCATCCCTGACACGCACACTCTACCCCTCCCTCCTCCCTCCAGATCTCCCTCCTTCCCTCCCACCAGCCCTCCATCACTTCTCTTCCTTCTCATCTTCTCCTTACTCGTCTTCTCCTTCCTTCTTCCCTTTACCTCAATATAGAAGGTGCGAATGAAGAGAGATAGAGAGAGAGAGAGAGAGAGAGAGAGAGAGAGAGAGAGAGAGAGAGAGAGAGAGAGAGAGAGAGAGAAATTCCAGAAGACCAATGAGAAAGCCTTTTCACTAGAAACAGAGTAACGTTATAGGAGCAGGAGGAGGAGAAGAAGACGAAGAAAGAGGAGGAGGAGGAGGAAGAAGACTGATAATAAATAGTAAAGTAAAAATAATGATACTACTTCTACTATTACTACTATTAGAAGAAGTAGTAGTAGTAGTAGTAGGAGGAGGAGGAGGAGGAGGAGGAGGAGGAGGAGGAGGAGGAGGAATGACGAGGACGAGGACGATGGGCTGGAGGAATAGGCTTATACCTGTTGGCCCCGGCTGTTTAGGGTACTCGCTAATTAGTGCAGGTGGACCGGCGACCCATTCATCAGGAGGCTTACCGGAAGGCTTGTTGTGATCCCGGCCCGGACACTCATGGTGAATGGATGGTGACGGGGTGGTGGTGGTGGTGGTCGTGGTGGTGGTGGTGGTGGTGATGGTGATAGTGATTGTAAGGGTTGTTGGACTAGTGGTTGTGATGGTGGTGGTGGTGGTGGTGGTAGTAATGGTTGTTGTAGTGGTAGTGGTGTTGTAGCAGTAGTAGTAATAGTAGTAGTAATAATAGTAGTAGTAATTGTTTTTGTTTTTGTTTATGGTATTATTGTTGTTGTT
This sequence comes from Scylla paramamosain, assembly GCF_035594125.1. NCBI lineage: Eukaryota > Metazoa > Arthropoda > Malacostraca > Decapoda > Portunidae > Scylla > Scylla paramamosain. The sequence goes on from NC_087173.1 coordinate 6,866,505, forward strand.
ATTTTTCCTTTTGCTATTAATCTATGTGAATGATATTGTAGTTTCTCATTGTTTTTGTGTGAACGATTCTCTCTCTCTCTCTCTCTCTCTCTCTCTCTCTCTCTCTCTCTCTCTCTCTCTCTCTCTCTCTCTCTCTCTCTCTCTCTCTCTCTCTCTCTCTCTCTCTTTGATGAACGTAGCATCCTGTACCGGAAACTGGTTGGTGTGAGGAACAAACAAACAATGACACACACACACACACACACACACACACACACACACACACACACACACACACACACACGGTGAGGCAATATCAAGTTATTTTAATTCACAAGTCAATTCCCAGCAACGTTTAGTGCTTGGCTTGTTGCTTTCGACACACCTGTCCCATTGTGACTTTATGTGTTCCCTCGCCCTGCACAGGTAAAAAAAAAAAAAACAGGAGGAAAGATAAAAAAAAAGAGACATACAAAAAATACAAAAATAGGAAAGGAAAATGGTGTATATACTGTAAGTGAATACACACATACATACGTACATTTTATTAATTTATTTATTTATTTTTACTCGCAAATTTATTTTTTTACTCACAATATACATGATGCTTTGTTTATTCTTCTTGATTTTTTTTTTTTTTTTTTGTCCCTCGTGAATTACTATTAGTGCAGGTTCGTTCCGGTGTTTCGAAATAATTTACTGATTCATGTCCGCGTTCCGAGTCAAGATTCGGATTAAATGTGTTTGTGACTGAACGTTTGAAAGCTAATTGACAGATTAATAGATTGTATATGGGGAGAGAGAGAGAGAGAGAGAGAGAGAGAGAGAGAGAGAGAGAGAGAGAGAGAGAGAGAGAGAGAGAGACTGGATGATTGATTTCAGGTGCCTCAACAATGAGATCATATGGAGAGAGAGAGAGAGAGAGAGAGAGAGAGAGAGAGAGAGAGAGAGAGAGAGAGAGAGAGAGAGAGAGAGAGAGAGAGAAAGAGAGAGAGAAACAACCAAAATTCCAATAGGCTTTTCATAGCTACACCTTCTCTTCCTTTTTGAGCGAACGGAAGACGAGAGAGAAAGAAAGGGAAGAAAGGAAAACGGGAAAAGAAGGAAGGGGATGAAAGATGATAGTGAAGCAGTGAAAAGCAGTGAAAAGTATGAGGTGCTGGGATAGCGTAGTGACATCAAACGTAACACATGACGTCACAGAAATGCGTCCATTCTATTGGCTGTGAGTTGGTCGACGTGACGCTTCGGAATCGATACCAAAAAATTACATTGAGTTTCTGCCTGTCTGCCCCTCGCTCTCTCTCTCTCTCTCTCTCTCTCTCTCTCTCTCTCTCTCTCTCTCTCTCTCTCTCTCTCTCTCTCTCTCTCTCTCTCTCTCTCTGGTCATCTCATATATCACTTTCCTCCATTTTTCCTCTTCTCATTCTTGCTTCTTTCATTCTCCTTTTTTTCCTTCCTCGTGTGTATGTGATCCTTCCTTCCTTCCTTCCCTCTTCCTTTCCTCTCTCTTGCCTCCTTTCCTTTCCTCCATCCGTCCATCTTTCCCTCCTTCCATCCTTCACTGTTCCTTTATTTCCTCCCTCTGACCTAACATGTCATTCTTCTCTCCATCCCTCCTCTTCTCTTCCATATTCCCTCCTTCACACCTTCCATAACTCCCTTCTCTACCACGTTCTCTTCTTCCTTCCTTCCCCTGTACGTTCCCTCCCTCCCTCCCTCCCTCCCTCCTGTCCAGTAATCCCCTCTCCCTCACTTCTCTCACTTTTCCTCCTCTCTCTTTCCTTCGTGTCCACTTTTCTGTCCATCCTACATCTCTGCCTCTCCTCCTCTTCCTCTTCCTCCTTTTCCTCCTCCTCCTCTCGTGCCCTACTTGCCCGCGCCATAATTTAATGGAAATGTTGGAGGTTACCCACTATTAAATATGTTGACTTTATTTACATAATCCACGTTTTCTGTGCCTGAGGAGACCCAAAACTTCACCGAGTAATAGTGGTGTCACTCTCTCTCTCTCTCTCTCTCTCTCTCTCTCTCTCTCTCTCTCTCTCTCTCTCTCTCTCTCTCTCTCTCTCTCTCTCTCTCTCTGAGCTGAGATGTGTGGAGGTAAGTGAGGAAAGAGGGTTTTTAAGTAGCATATGTTTTGGCAGGAAGAGAAGGAGGAGAAGGAAGAGGAGGAGGAGAAGAAAGAAGAGGAGGAGGAGGAGGAGGAGGAGGAGGAGGAGGAGGAGGAGGAGGAGGAGGAGGAGGAGGAGAGAGGCAGGGGAAAGGGGAGGGAGAGGATATAGAGTAGTGGGGAAAAGAAAAGATGAGAGAGAGAGAGAGAGAGAGAGAGAGAGAGAGAGAGAGAGAGAGAGAGAGAGAGAGAGAGAGAGAGAGAGAGAGAGAGAGAGAAGGATTGGTCTTCATTACGTTTTTAGGAATTTCACAATGAAGTTATTTGTCGCGTTTTTATTGATCCCGAGACGGAGGAGGAGGAAGAGGAAGAGGAGGAGGAGGAGGAGGAGGAGGAGGAGGAAGGAAGGAGTAATTGAAGAGGAAGAAGTGATAGAGGAGAACGGAAAGAAAGGAAAAGGAGGAAATGGTGGCAGGGAAAAGAAGAGAAGGAAGAGGAGGAGGAGGAGGAAGAAGAATAAGAAGAAGAAGAGGAGGAGGAGGAGATACTTAAAGAAAAAGAGGAAATATTTGTGAAAGAGACGATAAAGAAGAAGAGAAAACAGAATGAGGCTAATAGAAACGAAAAATAGGAGAATTATAAAAGAGAATTGAAGGAAGAAGGAAGAAAATAATAAATAAGAGAAGAAGAAGAAGGATATATAAGTGAATAAATACATGAAAACAAAAGAGAGGTAGGAGTGACATGAATAATTGGAGGAGGAGGAGAAGGATGAAGAAGAAGAAGAAGAAGAAAGGGGAGGAGGAGGTGGTGGTGGTGCTTATTGGTGGTGGTAGTGGTGGTGGTGGCGGTGGTAGGGAAAGAGAAAGATGAAGGAAGACAAGAAGTGAGAGGAAAAGGAACACAAAAGAAGAACCAACAGCAGCAAAACTATTGGTCCATACGGGACTGTTTGTGGGAAGAGGAGGAAGAGGAGGATGAGGAAGAAGAAGAGGAGAAGGAGGAGGAGGAAGAAAAGGAGGAGTATATAGATGAAGATAAAAAGAAAAAGGAAGGGAAAAAAAAAACAAAGAAGAAGAAGAGGAAGATATAGATGAAGCTGGAAAGAAGATGGAAAAAAGAGGAGGAGGAGGAGGAGGAAGGATATAGATGAAGATGAAAAGAAGGAAACAAAAAAGAAGAGGAGGATATATATATGGAGATACAAAGAGAGAAGAGAGAAAAAGAAAAGAAGAAGAAGAAGAGGAAGAAGAGGCATTAACACATCAAAGAAGAAGAGATACAACAAGCACCTTTATTTTCCCTCACCAATTAAAATCTGTTAAACTTTCCTTGATTTTTTTCCACGGCGCGTAACACAGCAGTACTTTACTTTGCCTCCCGCGGCGCCCTTGCCCTGAAGAGCTCTCGGAAAACCCTTATTGCCGCCCTCGCCCTTAGTGAGTGTGCTGCGTGTGGCTTTATCGTGGCCTTTGTGTGGCCTTATCGTGGCCTTAGTGGTCGTAAAGATGATTGTAACTCCAGACCGAGGAGTTACTGATCATATTATTACTCCTCCTCCTCCTCCTTCTCCTCTTTCTCCTCTTTTTTTTATTCTATTCTTCCTATTTTTCTTCTTCTCTCGTTTCGTTCTGTGATCCTCTCCCTTTTTTTCTTCTTTCCGTTTTGTTTTGTTCTTCCGTTTTGTCGCTTCAGAACTGATCCTCTTATCACTTCCTTTCGTTTTTTTTTATTTCAACGTTTTTTTTTATTTCTTTCAACGTTTTTTTTTTCTTCTTTATTCTCTCATGTTATTTTTCTCTTTTCTTTCGTTTTGTTCTTCCGTTCTGTCGCTTTTAGTGTGACCTGCTTCTTCCTCTTTCGTTGTCTTCCCTGAGCCCCTTTCCCCC
>NC_087173.1:6875485-6882985 GCF_035594125.1 Scylla paramamosain
AAGTCAATATATCATCTTTCCACAAACTTACATTTCCTCTTACTTGTCTTACTTTTCCCAGCTCTATCTTCACGGACCGGCGCCATATGATCCCGTTATGTTGGCGCTTTAAGTCGTAAGTCAGTGACGCCTGTAACACTAATCTGTCAGCACACCAACACTTCATAGGCAACACTTCATAGGCACAGAGTCTTTTACTTACTGATGAATACTCGCCATCACGCAGCTCTCTGATACTCAATGTCTATCTCTCTCACTCACTCACTCACTCACTCACTATTCTTTCTACCTTCCTTCCCTCTCTCTTTCCTATCTTCTCTCACTCCCTGTCTCCGGTTCCGTGTCATACTTCATTTCCATTCCTCCTTCCCTTTTACTCCCCCTCTCACTTTCTCCCCTTCCCCAGTTATTCCCTGTCTCTCTAGCCCTTACTCCCTCACTTCCCCATTCATTCTCTCCTTTCCTTCCTTCCTTTCTTCCCTCATCCCCTCCCTCACTCTTACCCTCACATTCCCTCCTTGCCTCCCTCCCTCTCTCCCACACTCACTCCCGCACTACCTCCCACAGCAACTTTACCCCACATGAATATACATTTTTTCCCTCGTCAAATAAAGCCAAGTGATATTAATATAATTCTCACTGTTACTGGAACTCGCGCGCGCCGCCTTCCCAGATGGCTATCACACGCTACACTGATGCACCGAGGCGATAGAGCGTAATTCTTGAGTATTACCGCACAAAACACGCCTCCACGCCTACTGCAGGAGTGACAAGGGCCCCGTTGGAGAGTATCAGGCGTGCATCAGGTCTCGTATCGCGTGCCTCACATGCTGACGCCGCCTGCTCGGGTGGTGTGCCAAGGATGTGCTGGGGGAGGGCTGTACGGGTGGGGAGGTGTTAGTCTAGGCAGTGAGGGCATGAGTTATTGGGGATAGGGGGCGTGTATGGTGTTCGGTGTGTTGTTGTTGTTGTTGTTGTTGTTGTGGTGGTGGTGGTGGTGTATGGTAGTGGTAATGATAGTGGTAGTAGTAGTAAGGTTTCATGATTTTCTAGCTTTTTAGTACAGGTTAGGTTAGATTAGTAGAGGTGGTAGTAGTAGTAGTAGTAGTAGTAGTAGTAGTAGTAGTAGAAGTAGTAAGTTTTTATCAGTTCTTCAGTCTTTTGATATAAACATAAGTAATTTGGTAATGAATTATATGCAAAAATCAAAACATTCCCCTCCCCCCAAAAAAAAATTAATCACTAATTAGTGAAATAAGTTTCTGATCATATAAATTCGAAATATCCGGTGAATTACAGAATGATGAACCTCGCGCGGTGAACATGATCGCGTCGTGAAGTATTCAGGCCTCCCTTGACCTCAGGAATCTTTAAATATGTAAAGAATAATCAAGTTACCGAGAGGAAAGGAAAAACTCCGCATAAAACTTTTAATGGCCACACTTACAACACTACAACTTAAAATATACTGGTAGACGTGGTAGTGTATGAAAGTAAGATGTATGTAGGGTGAAAGAAGACTTATAGATAGGATAGTATGGGTGAAATATTTGTGTTGTGACTCTATATCACCACTTCCATATACAAGTAAATTAAATATAGTGAATGACATTATACTGCGTCTTTATAGGTAGATGTAAGGGTGGACATGTGGAATGAATGAAGTCACTGTTGGTGTAGAGTGAGATGACTCAAAAAGGCTTCAGTGTGGATGTGTGGAGTGCTAAGTGAATGTAAGCTCTGTGAGTGAGAGGTACAAGTAATAATAGTATGTGTGGTGTGGTGGTTGATGTCTTAAGTGGTGTCTCTAGATGTGGATGCCTAGGATAAGAAGTGGCTGTCAATTACTGAGCTGTGAAAGGTGAAGCGTAAAGGAATGGATGGCGGAGGATGTGGAGAGTGGAAGAATAGGTAGAGTCTGTGGCAGTGGATGGAAGAGAATACAGGACCGCGTGGAGAGTGGAGGAGGAGCTAAAATGACTTAAATTAATGGAAGAAACTGCTAAAGTGGATGAAAGTCTTAATTAATGGAAGCTGCGAAGATATTGGAAGTAGGTGGGAGATGCTAGAGGAGGAGGAGTGGAGAGGTATAGTGCAAGAAACAGTGGAATGAGTGGAAGAAACTAGAGTGGATGAAAGCTTTTTAACTCTCAGTAGAAGGGGATGAAAAGAAGTTACAGGGATGAATAAACATTACAGACCGCTAAAAGAGACAGAAGAATGAGGTGGAGGAGAGCACAGGGGTGGGTGGAAGACGTTGAAAAGACAGAAGCAAGTAGACGTGAGCCAGGAATGGAGACTAGACGGAGCGAGAGTAAGGGAGTGGACGAAAAGTCTAAAAACACACTGAAAAAAAATAGTGGTAGAAGTGGAAAGTGGTAATATGTGGACTAGTAGAAGCGTGAGGGCATGTTAGTGGATGCAAAAGTAGGAGAAAGAGTACGCTTAGAATAGGCAGTGGAAGGAGAGGAGGTGAAAAAAAAAATACGAGTACAGAAACCTAACAGATTCAGGTAACAACGCAGGAATACATATTAGCAGATACAAGAATAAACGAAGAAAGAGTACACTTAAAAAAAAAAAAAAAAAACAATTGAACCAAATAAAAAAAAAAGAAAAAGAAATACCGGTAAAGAAACAGGAGTAACAAATCAAGCTAGCAAGGAACAGAGAAACAAATGTACCAGTAGTAATTATCTGAAGTCCCCGTCAGTAGCACAGGAGCAGACAGAGTGAGTAGGTAAGGGTGTTGGCGCCTGGAAGGGGCAATGGGTCGCCTGGTGCTATCGGGGCCTCCATCTGTCTCGGTGATTATGCGATGCCGGGGTGGCGTTATCGATCTCTTTGTCATCCTGTTCACGTTGCCTCAGACCTCGATTATTCCAGCGATGGGAGGGGCCGCTAGGGGTGCTGGGTGGGCGTGCTGCAGGATATAGAACTGGGGATAGAGGCATTCAAGACTGTAGAAAGTTGTAGAAAGGATGTAGAAGGGTGAAAAAAAGCGTAGAGTCATACTAAAGGCTGTAGAAAGGGTGAAAGATGTAGTATGGTATTGAAGAGTGTAGAAAGGGTGAAAGAAGGTGTAGAATGGTATTGAAAGGTGTAGAACAGTGCATCAAGTAGCGTAAAGGTGTCCTGAGGTGTATTTTAGTTTAGGATGGTGTAGTAATGGTATTTCAGGGTAAAATAACGCATGGCAGAACGTATGGAGAAGGTATAGAAAGCTATGGAATTTGACAAGCTGTATGGGAGTGTGCAGCGGGACTCAGGAAGGCTTGGCTGTGAGAGTGACGAAGAGAACATGCGAGGAGGTGTGGAAAAGTGTGCAAGAAATGTGTGTGTATGTGTGTGTGTGTGTGTGTGTGTGTGTGTAGAGTGAGGAGACGTTGCATAAAAGCTTGTAAGAAAGTAAGAAAGAAACATATGGGATGAGGTAATAGAGAGAGAGAGAGAGAGAGAGAGAGAGAGAGAGAGAGAGAGAGAGAGAGAGAGAGAGAGAGAGAGAGAGAGAGAGAGAGAGAGCCAGGCAAGGAGGGTGTAAAAGTGTAAAGAAGAAGGGGAAGGAAGATCTTTTGAAGGTGGTTAAAAAATATGTGAAGCGACTCGTGGCGTGACGGGGAAGGGACTGGGAACGAGGTAACTATGGGATGGAATGTCGTTAAGGCGTCTGACACTGGAGGAGGAGCAGGAGGAGGAGGAGGAGGAGGAAGAGGAGCGTAAAGGAGAGGAAAGAGGAACTCAGTCGATAATTGCACGTGAGGGGAAAAAAAAATACAAATTGTCGAGATGGATTTTCAGATATAGATGCAACTAAGGAAGGAGATGCACAAGTGAACACAAAGGAAGAACACGCTGCAGTAGACTTGTTGGCCCCTTGTATTGTGATGAGCTACACTATCTCATCTAAGCAGACGTGGAAGTGTATAATTTAGGATAACAAAACGTGGAAATTCGTTGGTGTATCGTCCTTACTTTGTTGTTTACTTATTGTTTTTTTATTCGCATCTGTCCTCTGCACTGCATCCTTCCCTTCCTTAGTTTACTAGTTGTTTCCTTTTCGTTAATATAAGAGCATACGAAAATAAGGGGAGCAGTAAGAAGCCATCAGGCCTAAACGTGGCAATACTGCAAAATACTTACCTTTTTTTTTTACCTATTCCACTTATCAATGTGAACTACTCTATAATATACTGTTAACTAGTGTGAGGCATGTGTATTTATGTATTTCCCCACCAATATGTATGACAGCAAAGGAAGAAAAGTGAAGGAACCGAGAGAGAGAGAGATGCGGGGGGATGGGGAGGCCATGCAAAATGAAAGGAAGGAAAAATTCGAGTCGATAATTAAAAGATAGAAGGAAGGGGAGAGAAAATACTAGAGAACTGGATTTTGAGATGGACTCCCTGGAATCGACTTTGCCTTCGTGGAGGAGGAATAAAACATGGCCAGAAAAAAAGGACAAAAGGAAGCCGATAACCTATGCTAGAGAGAGAGAGAGAGAGAGAGAGAGAGAGAGAGAGAGAGAGAGAGAGAGAGAGAGAGAGAGAGAGAGAGAGGAACATTTTTCAGTGCGTAGAGTTTTATATTTGCTGAGTGAAATTATCTGCGATTCTGAAATAAGACGGGAAGTTTCTTATTGTCATCACCAGACAGAGAGACAGATGGTAAATGTAAGAGGCGATAAGGTGCTAGTCCAGTCTCCCAGTACACCATCATTCCAAACTCACTGTTTAAAGCCTGGATTTGGCGTGACGGTTTTAGTAGAGCAATTCCCTTCACTACTAACGACAGGATAGGAAGAAATAACAGGTTCAGGCTTGATAAACTTAAATGTAGAAAGAAATTGGAAGAAATTGGTTTGCAAATAGTGGTAAATGAATGGGATAGACTCGGTAATCTGGTTAGTAGTGCCGAGTCAATAGGGAGCTTGAAAGATTAGACAAATTTATGGATGGGGATGATAGGTGAAAATAGATAGGCATGTTTTAAACAAGGGCTGCCACGTGTGCCTGATGGGTTCTTGCAGTTCCCCTTATTTCATTCTTATGTTCTGATGACAATATAGATTCACTGGTACTCAAATTTTTAAACTGCTTTATATTTTACTCGTAGGTACTTAAACTTTTAAATTCCTGCTTTTTTCTTTCTTTTTGGTGTCAGGGGTGTCTGAAAACTAAACCTTACGACACATTTTCTTAGACTTTTGAAGAAGCTGTAGCAGTGAATGAGCTAATGATAACAAGGTGAGGTGAGGCAGCGGTGAGTCAGTGAGTGAAGTACCCTCACAAACAAGAGTGACCTGCTACATTGGTATTTGCACTCTAGAGCTCTTAATGTATTGAAAGTTGTCAGTCAGCTGCAGAGAGGACGGTATTGCCACATGGTCGGAATTGCCAAGTGTCAGCCTCCACTTTCCACTATTTATGGAAGAATGTAACAGCTAAATTTCTATCCTGCATATTTCATTAAACAAAACCTATCTGAGTCAGTTGCGGAGGGTGTATTATTATCATTGTTGTTGTTGTTGTTGTTGTTGTTTTTGTTATTATTATTATTATTATTATTATTATTATTATTATTATTATTATTATTATTATTATCATTATTATTATTATTAACACTAAATTTCTTTCTTTCTTAGTTCTTTTTTTTTTCGTTTGGAAACGTTATTTGAACACAATTTTCTCCCTTTTAATGTCATTTTGCTGATCTTCCTGTTAAATGAATTATTATTATTATTATTTTTATTATTATCTTGGTGGGGTGAGTGGCTACCGGAAGTCACGCAGCTCCTTCCTTCTTTCTTTCATTAAGTTCACTAACTTTATCAACTTAACGGTACCCCTCTGGCAGTAACTTCGATAACTTCCACTGCGAACTTCAGGATACTTATAATCTTCGCGGAATAACTTAAGTAACACTCAAACTTTGCAATCTTCAACCAGAAACCACAGCGGTAAACTTAAAATATCCTTACAATAACACACGTAAAGCCATTTTAGTACAATCCTATCAATAACGTCAACATCATCACGTAACTTCCCAACATCACGACCACTGAGGATGTGTAATTTTCTATCATTATAATTGTCAGCATTAATTATAGTAAACTTCATATTAATTCCAGTAACGTAATCTTGGACGAGTCATTTCCACAACATAATCTTGCTCATCGCAGCCAATATAATGCTCCTCCTTTGCAACACTCCCTTGAGACAAAGCTTATTGACTCACTCTGTTATTCCCTGTCTGTCTTTACCTAGTACATTCTCTCTCTCTCTCTCTCTCTCTCTCTCTCTCTCTCTCTCTCTCTCTCTCTCTCTCTCTCGTCTCGGGCGGTGAAATCGGCGGGAAAGCCACAACACTGACGGATGTCCGCGTGTCCGCAAGTCAGATAAACATTAGTCTCCGATGTCCATTCCTTGTTACGCTCTCCGCCAGCTTGTTGAGGGCTGTGCAGGAGAGAGGGAGAGGGAGAGAGGTATTGGGAGGGGAGATGCTGTGGGTAATGCTTAAATGCTGGGTCCTGTCGAGTGCTGAAGGCTTGCGGCTGGCCCGATGTGATGTTGGTTCGGAAATTGGTGGTTTGGTGAGTTTGGTGTGTTAGTGCTGGGTGGTGGTGGTGGTGGTGGTGGTGGTGGTTTGTGAGGGTTGGTGGTGGTGGTGGTGGTGCTCTGTGGTGATGATGATGGTGAGGTGATGGTGTGGTATATGTGTGTTACTAAACTTTTAAGTACCTAAATCTAACCTAACCTAATCTGACCTAACGTAACCTAACCTAACGCTATCTGACCTAACCTAATGTAACCTCACCTAACCTCACCTGACCTAACTTACCAAGCCTTATGTAACCGAACCTAACCTAATCTTTTTATAATGATTAATGTTAGCTTTAGTCTCTCTCTCTCTCTCTCTCTCTCTCTCTCTCTCTCTCTCTCTCTCTCTCTCTCTCTCTCTCTCTCTCTCTCTCTCTCTCTCTCTCTCTCTCTCTCTCTCTCTCTCTCTCAGCGGCGCCTTACGTCAGTCACTTAATAAATTAATGTTTTCCGCCTCTGTTACTGCAAGCGGCACCTGCAGTCAAGCTTATTAAGTAGCGCCAGGTAGATAATTGAGTGCTCACCTGGGTAGTAATAGTCCTGCCTTACCTGTTCTGTGTGGAAGCCCCGCGCCGCCCCCACGGTGACACCTGCCGCCCCGCCACCAGGTGTAAATCGGGGAATCCTCACATTTGAAAAGCAAACCAGGATATACAGTGCCTGGTGAAGGAGGCTGTTTGGTGATGCGACTACTGCGTGCTCCTGGTGTTGTTTGTGTGGTGTTTGGAAGGAGGCAGCGTGGTGGTGAAGTGACTGTTTGTTCCTCTTGGCTTTATCAGTGTGAGGTGTGTTTTTTGTTTAGGTTTTATCTTGTATGCTTAGTTGTTTGAGTGTGAAGTAAGTTTGGTATTTTGGTAGCTCCGTCTTTAAGTAGTTTTGGTGATTAAAGATTCTAGTTAACACT